>NW_025953370.1:0-237753 GCF_018812025.1 Megalobrama amblycephala
ATTGAGTTCATATTACACTGCAATAATTTAATATGAAAACAACAGCATGAATTAGTTGTGCTTTCTTTCTTCACAAAGTATTCATGAAGCAAATACAGCATTGAACAATTAGATGCAAATCAACAACAAATTATTACTAACTAGTTTAACACCCAAACAAAGTATATGTTACAACCACATGAGGATTCTGTGACCAATCAAAAGAGAAAAGAGTATTTGCATTATTATTAAATTAATGACCCAGTTTTTATAACTTTTCAGTATTTCAGCTTAAATGCTATTGTGTATTTTCTTTTTATTTAAAGTATGGAAGAGTTTATGTACTGCAGTTTTACTGTTAACAGAGCCATTTTAAACTGATTTACTTAAATGTAAATCAATCCACACTATATTTCACAAATTATTTAATTGAAACAGATATTACCTGATAGAAAAGATACTTGCCTTTTTACAGACTGTGCTGTTACAATGAAAACAATTCAACGGATACTCTCCACACATTTGATCAATATGTGCCTCTACAGCATCTTCCTAAATGGAAAGAAATATTTCAAAATAAATAAATAAATAAGATTGCACTGTTGCACTGATCATTCGATTATTGTGACGTGCTTGTACATTAATACACATTTAAAATATAGACATATATTCAACAGAGTCCCACTGAAGCCATGTTTCAATGAGCAATGGAGCAAAGATCAATGTTGTTTAGATACATATGACATATTGAGTCTCATTCCTCATTTTTATGATTAATAATGAGTGTTTTGCATGGTAATGGATATGATAATGTTGATATGTTTGGTTTCGGCAGAATAGATCCATTGCTGCTGCTGCTACAGAGCAAGTACGGGGCTTTCTATAGATCTGCTCCAGTAATTCATGTGTAGTTCATATTGGCAGCTGCAACTTCTACAGCAAATGCTGTGTTTGAAGGTTGAGCAGAGAGCTGATACAGCAGGAACCAATCAGCTGTGCTTAATGAAGCTTGATGAGCGCTATTTGGATAAGAAAAAGCTTTTGTTTGTTACTGGAAAGTGCTCAAATGAACTAAATTAAATGCTATTTTTATGTTTTTGAATTAAAGGTTCACTTTAACAAACATGTGACCAAATATTTATATTTAATGAATCTAAATGAATGAATAATGAATCTAAATGTCACTATTGGCTTCATCATAAGATTGATGAATCAGTATGAACACCGTAAACATTAAACATTAGTGAATCAGCCCTACTGAGAGAATTTAAACACTCTTAGAGAGTAATTCAGATGAGCAAAGATCTGCTTACCACATCCTGAGAGTCTTTAAAAGAGACTGTCAATGAGAGAAAAGCCTCCAAGCTTTCTTGCTTGTGTCCGCATGACCTCCATGTTATTGTGGTCTTGATTGTGCCCTTAAAAATCTACAAAGGTGTCAAAGATTTAATTATGACCACAGATATATGCATGCTTTAATCATTCTTTAATCATGTTAAAATAATCACAATAATTAAAATAATCATCACATTAAACTGCTCATAAACCTTAATTGTGTCACATGACAACAAGTGGTTGAGGGGTGGTAATTCAATATAAAATATATTTCTTTTAAATAAAGCAGTGCCCTAATTGATACTCAATTTAACAAAGCATCAGACCCCAAAGGGCAAATGTGGCAACAGAAGCAGGAGACATGAGCTGAATTTGAGCTGAATTATGACAGTCTTGTAGAGCTGCTTTACAGCAGAATCTCCAGTTTCCATCATTGATTCTGATATTTTCCTGATTATTACAGTGAAGCTGCTTTGACACAATCTGTACTGTATGAAGCGCTACAGAAATAAAAGTGACTTGACCTGATATAAGAACTTGAAGACCCACAAATAGTATATGACTTCAGAATACATTAAATGTCTCAATAAGCAGTTTAAAATAATGGTTTCCAAACTCATGGCAGGGTCTCACTGGCAGATGAGGACTCATTATCCTTCATTACTTCCAGCTTTACGCAAGAAGTTCCTAATTTTGTTTCAGAAGTCTCCTAAAACAGGTTTACATGCATCAAAGCTCAAAAACACTTTCATTTTCTCATTATATACATTGCACATCACCACATTTTTCAATGATTCTTAAATGACGCATCCAAAGATTCACGATGGTGCGTTCCAAACGGGATATATCGCCCTCCGAAGGGCACTTCGGAGTGAAAACAATCATGGCCGCCATATTGAAGGGTCGTTCCAAACCGAAGTGCTCAAAACTGGCCACTTCAAAGGGCCCTTCGGAATGAAGGACTTCGAAGGGTACAACTGAAGGACACTTCGGGCCCCCATGATCCTTTGCACAGGGAAGTTGTTTGTCATCACAGAATGGGTACAGGAGGCTCAGAGTTCGATTTTACCTATAAATGTATGTATAGTATTTTTCTATACTACTGTAATATTTATACGAGTTAGATTTGGTACATTATTATGGTCAAAACGACATTGTACTTCAACAAAAATACTTTACAGCTCCCTTATCAGTCCATTCAAATGATTAAAATACATAGATGGTGCGATAAACCTAGAATAAATAAATAAATAAATGAGTGAATAAATAAATAAACTAACGTTAAACAAAGGGCGCAGCTTGCACAATCTACTCCTCCTTGATTGTCTCGTTAAGATGACGCTGAAGTGCGTTCCAAAAGAAGAGTTTTTTTGACCCCTAAACCCTTCATCCCTTCGAAGCTCTCACTCCGGAAGGTAAACCCTCTGAAGGGATTAGGGCATAGGGATGAGCCCTTCCGAATGGAACGCAGGGTCTGTCTCTCTAAACCCCTCTTTCCAAGTGCCTGCTCTGCTCTGATTGGTCAGATTGTGATTGATCTACTGCTTACAGTGTGTCTGAAACACAGCGCCCATTACCACAACTGAACTTCAGTTCTGGAGGCTTCCTAGAGCTCAATGATTGGACACACTGTAAAGACAGTAACAGTGGTGTTGTTTGTACCATATCAATCCAAGTGTGAGTCCGATGATAAAAACACTGGAAGAACAGGTTGTGATTCTGAGGAGCAAATAATGGTCCAAATAAATGGTGACATCAGAAAGGATGCTAGGTGATGAGCTAGAAATTTCAACTTAGTTCAAACCCATAGTGGTCCTTCAAGCCAGATGAGACAGCTTCAACCCCTTAGACTCCAGTGAGTCCAGTAGCTGGATTATCCCGTGTAAGCGTAGATTTAAGAATAGCATTATGTGATGCTGTATTATGGTTTTTAAATAGTTTTAATAAACCATGCATCCTTAGAAAACTGTCTAAGAATGTGGTTCATGGATGCTCCTCTTCTGGTATTGACAGCCCAACCGATATCTTTACCATGGTTCAAAACGCAATGCATAGCACAATAAAATGATTGAAATTATAATATGACATAAATTTCATTAGTATCAAATCAGGCAGATGTGTCGATGGTGGTCAAACTATTAATGCAGCGTTAAATGTATAAATAAGCCTTAAATAGCCAAAACTTTCAGGTTTGTGAACATAGGCTAGCCTAACTGAAAGAAATGCACGGGATGCATCCATCTAGGGCTTTTTTTCTTTTTCGCTTCTCATCGCCAGACATCAGTTGCATTTTCGCGGGAATAGTTGTCACAAGTCTTCAGCCAGCAGCAAACTCGAGGTGAGGTGAGGTGGGGCGTGGCGCGCGTGCGTGCGTGCGTGCAGGCATTGAATGGCGTGTCGCGGAGTGAGGGCATCTGAACTCGACAAAGCCGACCTTTTTTTTTTATTTGTTTTATTCAGTAAATATATTTGTTTGACAGGGAAGCTGTGCGCAAACAGGAATATATATTAATTTATTAAAAAAAAAAAAAAAAAAAAAAAGCACCCCAGAAAAAAGGGCACTTTCTCTCGAGGGAGAAAAAGGGCAGGTGCTCAAGCCCCTTTTTTGTCTATGTATGCACGTGCCTGCTGGCATGGAATGTTTTGGGCCCCTACCAAATTAACACTTTGAGATCTGAGGTATCGCCGGCGATACCACCGCGGTTTTTTTCTTACCAGTGTGAAAGAGACTCAAAATACTCCGTCAATGTTGCACATACAATTAAGAGTTATACACCATTTTAATTTGTTGAATATCTTCTTTTATTTGTGTACACTCAGAGTAAAAACAAAATGTTGTGCTTTTTGCAAAATAAAGAAAACTAACATGATGCATGATCTCTCGTCTCCCTCTGAACGAAGTCCAATCTGATAGTTCTCAGAAAATGAACTGTAACTTAGTGAATACTAATCACAAAAAAATTAGACTTATGTCTAAAAAAACGATGAAATGTCAGGTTTTAAATCGTGTAAGTCAAATCGAAAACAAACATTCTGTGTTTATGTAATCTGTATGAAAAGAGAGCCATGTCAGAAGTCCTTGATTCAGCTCATTATCCGCTAATGCGGCCACACCCACGGAGCCAGCGCTATTCAGACGCAAATTCTGAGACAATACATGCATACATCGTCTCAATCGTGTATTTATTGTCTTGAAAAGTGTTTTGAATAGCCATAGTTAGCGATCTCTGGCCTCTGTTAGTTCGGTTAGTTCCTGCCTATTCTTCTTTAGCAGGCATTTGTGGACTAAAGGTGCACAGAGCGCCCTCCGGCTGCAAGTATGAATTGAAAACACAGTATCCAGCACTCATAGTAATGACAATAAATCCTGAATAAATATTACTCCTCTGTATAGAAAATTGACATAAACATACGAGAATCCATCAATATTTCTCCAAATGTGCATGCTTTTAAGCTAAAAGCCTATATGAAATGCCATAGAGGTAACATAATTGTTCAGACACTTTGCATCACAGAAATACATTATATTTTAAAGAATATAATAGAATACCATTATTTTAAATTGTAATAATATTTCACAGTATTTCTGTTTTTTCTGTATGTTTGATTTACACCATAATGAGCTTGAGACATGATCACAGAGGGGTTTTTTTCACAGCCTACCTGACTGAAAGAGCTCATTATTTATGCAGCTCATTAGAGCTCTTTATGTCTTCTCAGGTGAGAATCATCCATTATTCATGATTATTCACGCCTCCACGCATACTGTGTTTCTTGACCAAAGATGTTTTAGAAAATTTAAATCTCTCTATTGTTTTATATGAAGGAGTAGGAAGGATAATTTTTACATAATTTTGAAGCAAAAACTCTAGTCTACAATCTCCAATACCCAGAAGTCTTGTGAACACAGATTTAATATATATTTTTTGGCTTATTTCAGTGACTTAAGTTTTTTGTTTTTTCAATAACCACGCATAAACGTTATTCCTTCAAAAACACAAACATGTACATACATGTTCCTCACATATTATGGTAGCCTAGTTTGTGCTGAATACAGTGTAATGACACTTTTCCCATTAATATGTTTATGAACAACTGAAAAAAGCACAAATGTCAGGGCATGTCAAAACTTCTCCAGGCCCCAAATCAGCCTCAGACTCCAGAGGGTTAAAATAGGACAACGTTGTGAAAAAAAAATTGCTCATGGCCGTTTCCATGCAAAACTTGCATAGTAAAGCATAGTAAAGCATAGTAAATCTGTTGTAATGAGAACATTTTGTTCAGTTTAGCCTCCATCACATTAGACTGCTCATAAACCTTTATTTATGTCACATGTCAGCAAATGATAGTCAAGGATCCATGTGAAGTAAGTTTGTGCAGGTAATGAAGAAGCAGAAGGCCTCAGTGAAAGAGATCAAAACTAAAATATAGCTGCAAGCAGTAATTATGGGGCCAAGCACAAAAGCAGCACAAGAAGCCAGCCTACATGGCTGGGAGCATCAGACCAACTGCAACAGTGAGCAATTAAAGACGTATTAAGATCATTTTAGGCAAAAGAGCTGAAAAATCACAAATACAGTCAATAATAAAGATTTACTGGTTCATCTCTTTCGACCAATAGGTGGCGCTGTGATTAAATCAATGAAGTATGGTCAGAGTGAGGTGACAATGACACTCGCAAAGTTTGGTGTCAATGTATAAAAGCATTGCAGAGATACAGCCTCAAGAGTCATTTTGGCATTAAGCCTCTAATTTGTTGCTGTGGTAAATAAATATGGTTTCATCTATTAACATGAAATCCATAACATTTTACCAGCATGGTCTGACAATGATACGATTCGATTTTGGTAAAAATTGGACAAACGGTTTAAGAGTAGTTCAAAAAAGTATGTTTTTAAAGAAAATCAAAATGACTCACAGAAAGTTTGGCTGACTATGGCAAAATTGGCATCAATGTTCTCAGCATGACCCACGTAATTAGTTAAGATCAGTCTCATTACAATAGGCAAAATTTATTTAAAGCTATTAGCATTTTTCAAAAATTTCATTATACAATTTGACTATAAAGAGGCGCCATCTCAAAACCTATTGTGTGCCTTCAGAGCATGGTGATGATGATGCAAATCCAGAGTTTCGTAATGGTACATAAATGCATTCATATAATATAGCATTTTATATAATAATACTGTATTGTAGTTAATGGAAATTTCATGTTTTGTTCAATTATAGCGCCACCAAGAGGCACAATCCCACCATTTTTTTTTGTGTGTGTGTGCTCAGGGTGACCCCATGCATGTGTGTATCAAATTTGGTGCAAGTATCTCATTTCGTTTTGGAGTTTAGACATTTATATGTAAGAGATCATAAAAAATGACCCATGGACGACTTTGTTTTGATTTTTTTTTTGCCACTTCCTATCAAAATTTTGACATTTGGGCTGAAACTTGTGGTTAACCAGCTTAGGTTCCGTGTTTCCAATGCTGGTTTCGTCTCAATCGGACAAACGGTTTCAAACATATTCGCAATCGTTTTTAAGCGCTAAATCACCATGCCGCACAAACCGTAAGTCGAAACCTAGCATGTTTGGTATCGTTGGACTCGGATTCAGGAGTCTAAGGATGTGACTCCTGTGAAAATAAGTCAACCAGATCAAAAGTTATAAACATATGAGAAAAAGATTCTCCACTAGGTGGCGCTGGTCCGAAACTTCTCAGGCTCCTTCAGGGTATTGTGCTGATGACCCATACTGAGTTTCATAATGATACGCAATTGTGTTCGTAAAATACAGCATTTTAGCATAAAATTCAAAATGTCCAATATGGCCGATATGGGAAAATTGGATATCATTTTGAAATTTATGATTTTTGGACAAACCCATCAGAAGTTATAAGCAAAAAAAGCTATTTTTCATATCTCCGAACCGGTAGGTGGCACTGTGCCGAAACGCTGGAGGTTGCCTCAGGTCATGCTTGTGATGACATGTACCAAGTTTGGTCTGAATATGATAAAGCGTTGCAGAGATACAGCATAATATCTATTTTCGCAGGTGCTACGTAAAATTTGTTTGCATGTTTTTCGAAAACGGTTTGAGAAATCAACTTTAATTCTTTTGAATAACTTTCTTCGGCATGATCTGAAGATGATCTGGTTCAATTTTCATGAAAATCGGAGGAGTTCGAAAAAGTAGGTTTTTCAAAAAATTCAAAATGGTGGAAAAATTATCAAATTTTAATTTGTCTCTAACCTTTACAGTTCAAAAGTTATTAACATAAACATGAGTGCAAATTTGGACAGCTGGTGGCGCTAGAGGGATTGAGTTAGAGACTCCAAATTTGCTATGGACACAGTTCAGACTGTCCTTTAACTGTGTGCCAAATTTCACAACTTTCCTGCATACGGTTCTATGGGTTGCCATAGACTTCCAGAGAGAAGCAGAATAATTAAAAAGAATGCCAACGATTACAACAGATGCCTACACACCTTCGGGGCTTGGCCCCTAATAAATAGTCAATCTCTGAACTATCTCTGGAGAAACACTTCCAGAGCTGAACTGCTGTGAGATGATTGATGCTCCTCATGAAAGAGACAAAAGATGACAGAATAATCCAGAAGAAACTAGTTACCTCAGAGGATCCAGGAGTCTGATCAAGGATCAAATGCAGAAGTTCTGCTGCATCTTGTTCTTTATGAACTTGGGTTTGATGGAGAGAAGCACATAATCAAACACTGATAATGAATAACTTTTATCAACAGGAATATTGACTGAATGCTGGAAACATCAATAAAAGAGACCAACCGTCTGTAATGCCGAGGCTCTCTGTGATCCCAGCTGCTGAAACTGCATTTTTCTGTGTCTCCAATTCATTGAACAATTTCTTCAGCTCTTTAATGAAGTCATCATCAGATGAAACACTACAGAAGACATTGAGTGTTTATTGATCAGCAGTTGTTTCCACTGCAGGAAGTGAAAGACGTTTCTTTACCTCTCGACATGTTCCCTGAACTCCTTCGTCATGAAGAGCGTCTGAAGAACTGCATTCAAGCAGCAGGAGCCTTGATTCTCCAGCCCACAGTGTCCTTAAGTAAGAAACACATTATTAACACTGACTGACGTCAATCCAGCTGACCAGAGAAACTTCAGAAACACATCCAGCAGATCTTACAGCATACAGAGCCATTGAGTGTCCATCGAGATCAGAAACAAATGTTGACTAGCTTAAAAATGAGTAGATCTGGACACAAGTCAATCAATATTCATCAGCTTTAACAGCAATGAGATGAAATGTGAGAAGTCATCTATCATTGTGTTAATAATGTCCATCTTCAGAAAACAACCCAAATATAAATGTTTGAATGAAGATCAAACCAGAAAACAAAGCAGATCATTGTGACAAACACAGACAGTAACGTGAGCATCAGAGCTTTACTGTAGCAGGAGCTTCACATCTCCTCATGGATTCAGAGACGGAGAAAGAGTTTTCAGATCATGATTCACAAGCTTTATGGAAGGAGGATTTTCAGATCAGATGAAGGTTTTATTTCTTACCGCTTATCTGGGTGTTCATTGAGAGACTCTGGAAATGATCCTCTCTGGGTTTCTGTGTCTTCAGGCTCTGAAATATGTTTTAGAGGAACTTGATCAAACCCAAAGACTGTTTCTGACTAAAAGACAGTGTCAGTAATGACTACTGAACATCTGTACATCTTCTGTCCTCCTCTCTGACAAGACAATTTGACGTTTGTCATTAAAGTCACACTGCAGGACTGTGTGCCAAATCTTCTGACACTGCCAGAATTTCATCCCAACGGTCATTAATCGGCTGTCGGTGAACATGTCAAACTAGCGATCAAAGACTACAGTTTTTAGCCTAGGATTACAGGAATCGTTTAGGATTCTCAAAATTTGTCTTAGACAAATGTGCACCCGGCTTACGATTTTTAGTTCATTATTGTCATGTATGTTGTTCTTTGTCCATTCTCATTTGTTTAGTTGGTTGATATTCCATGTTTATTTTTTATTTTTTTACTCACTCATGTCAGCTCAGAGAGTCTACTGTTGTGAGAACAATTTGTTGTCTGTGCTGTGGATATTTCAGAAAAAAGCTTGCTTCTCTTCACATATATTCAGTTTAACAGCTGTGTAACTGAACTGCTCACATTTTTATTGACGCTTAAATTGTGTTGTAAATTCTGAATTGGTAAAACCGTCTGAATCCACTGGCATTGGTTTGGACTGCTCTCTCACTGAATCACCTGATGATCCTCCTGTGTCTCTCAGATGAAATCCTGCAGGCGCTCGTGTATTCTCTGTCCGTACAATAAATGCTCCTCCTTGAATGAGTGCGGATTTCTAGCATATTTAGCTGAACTTCTCAGGTAATATCTATGGTTTGAGGCGGCCAGATTCAGAATTTGAAATGGACTGAATAAAGCTCTCTCCAAACGTGACATGTGATTCCACACTGACTGACATATGCGCATGAATCACTATCACATGCTCACGCTCAGAGCAATATTGTTTTATAGTATTAAAATATTTCGAAGGACAAAAACATGCACTTTATCTATTGTCTTTTTGTAAGTTCAGCTGTCACTTTACTTTGGCGTGAGGCCTTATGTGCTCGCACACTTGACCCTTGCGACAGTTCTGTCGGACACAGTGATTAATATGATTAGCCTTTGGCTTGACTACATTATCAAACAGCTAATAATGAGATGCTAATGTTACAAAAACCATGTTCTGTTCTTCATCTGAGAGTCAGACAGCTTCTAACAATCAGTATCCTTACAAACGCTTTGAACACTCAGATCATCAGTGCAGAAAGGCATATAGTTCGTCATCACATCGTAATATACATCATAGACCCGCCATATTGCTAAATCTATACGATTTTTCATATCAACAGAAATATATTCCAGGATAACCTGGTTTCTCTCGAGGCTCTCCTGCTTCACAGCAGTCACAGTTAATGATATGCTAAAGCCTGCCGGTTACAAGGTAGTTTGTTTGTCATAAATATCAGTGGTTTCAAACCGCGGGTCTTTTTCACTGAAGTTTTAAATATAAAATACTCAGCAATGGTGTTGACTTATGAATTTGCACATTTGCACACTTAAAGCATTATAAAAACACCACATAGATATAAACAACATTAAAAATTTGATTTTCACCACAGAGCACTTTAAGTGCTGCGATCAACTAAAGTTTAAAAGTTTAATTCTCTGTTCAGTCTTGCTCAAAGTCAGACAGAAGCTGTACACTCAGGTTAGGCAAATGATGTTGAGTTATCAACTTTTAAAATACAAATTAATTTTTTTACATTTTACTAATTGATCCTGACAGATGTGTTTCTGTGAGGAATCTTTGATCCAATATATAAATAATTTTTTCATATTCATCTGTTCTCTTACCTGTTGTCCTCTTCAATGTTTCCTCGTCAGCTGATGTAGAACCAGAAATCTTGTGTTTGACGTCTATTTCTTTTAAAACATAGTAGGAAAATGAGAAGAACTACAAATCGTATTGCCGTCTGTAAAGCCACATCAAGATTATCGATTGTATCATTCAGTATATTCAAGAGTGAATATAGTGTGAATATTCAAGTGAGTGGGAAAATGTCATTTCTGTTATTTTCTCTCCTCAGTCTGTTTTTCCTTCACTTTCAGATCACTGAGTGTTTGTGTTTGACTCTACAGCACCTAACCACAAGATCCTCCTCCTCTGAGCTGAAACAGAGCCGAGCAGCCATGCAACACTTTCTGCTTCCTGTAGTGACGCGTGTGAACTTTATCACAGATGCAGTGACACAGATTTGAGTGACAGGTGCACTAACATCAAAGTCTAAACCAGGGGTTCTCAACTGATTAGAGCTGGAGATAAACTCTGCAGGAAAGAGGATCTTGAGGCCCAGAGCTGACAAACCCTGCTTTAGGATTCGCTGTTCTCCTCCTGAGCATCAGAAATGCATATATCTATTATAACAGAGACAGCTCCAACCGTCGCAGGGTCACAGAGGGATTACAGCATGTCTGTGGCTGCTTGTAGAGCATGGAAAACAAAAGTTTTATCCGAATTCAGAAATGATTTCCCGCTTTGGCGGAGGAGGCAACAGCTTTACTTGAATTCAAAACTTTTCAACTCGCAAGCAAAGGTTTCAGAGTCGCAAACTGCACAAAGAAAAACACAGTTTTACTCACACTGCAAAGAGTTTTACTATCAATAACTTTATTTTTGCAATTAAAACAGATTTTTAAGATAAAAGACCTTTTTATTTGCATAATTTTATTTTTATTTGCAATATAATTATTTTTGCTTTCAAACACAGTATGTTTGATTGAATAAAAAAGACACAAAGTATCTCCATAGACAACAGTCTGTTCCATGCAGTCGCAGCACAGAGCATGAGTCACGTGACGTGAGGCGAGAGGCGTGAGACGCCATGAAAGAGCGATCAAGCGAAAATCCTGGCAGCAGCAAGTCACAGCGCCACTTCCGGGTGAATCCCTAGATGGCAGATTTCCTTTGGCAGCTGTCACGGTCTTTCTCGCCGTTTCTGCTCTTTGCCCGGTAAAAACTAGACCGTTCTCAGTGGTGTTTTAAAATAATGAGGCAAAGTTCCCACAGGGGCCTGTACCATGAAGCCGGATTAGCTGGCTAGCCAGGTTTAAGATTAGTTTGCGCCAATCCTGGGTTTTAGGTACCATGAAAGTAATTTGACTTTTAGCGGTGTTCATCACCATGGTAACTTACGCTCCACGGCTAACCTGCTCCGGGGCAGGTTATGTTCTGAATAAGAGATCTCAAACTGAAATTGGACCAATCAGATGTGAGCAAAATGACACTGACACACCCAACACAATAAAGTCACTCCTCCAGTTTCTCTTCCTCCAAATTAAATGTCATTATGTAGTAAAAACACTACACTATTTAATGATGAAATTGTCTGGTTTTAATGATAATTACTTAGAATTATGTTATGGTTTATATATGATTTGTATAATCTATATTTTTATTAATCCATTACACACATGCAAGTTTAGTTTAACATTTGTTATTAAGCATTTAGTTTCAATGAATATTAATATATACAGATCATATGTAATATAAATAAGGTGTAAATATACTCTTTAAATATGACTACATGTAACCTTGTATATTTGAGTTTATATCGCTATATATTATCAACTATATAAACTAACTTCACAACTATCACTTGCACTGATAGAGAAAGATCATTTCTTTTATTTGTCCTCTTTCACAGACAAGTATTTTCCATTAGTGTAAATGTGTTTAAATTCTTCATTTTCAGCAAGAGAGTTTTGACTCTTGCGAGAAGTGAAACATTGTATCTCTCTGTTGTAAGGCATGTGATTGGCTGTTCACCACTGATGTCACGGATTCATGTGCACGCGCTCCACAAACTCAGGATCAAAGCCTGAGTTGACAGAGAAAGTTGATGATCAGCATCATGGTACCAACAAAGCCGGATTGGAGTGGTTTGGTTTTGTCTACTCGAAACTAATCCTACAACCCTGAGTTTGTTCAACTACCATCATGGTACAGGCCCCTGGTGTATTATTATTATTATTATTATAAAGTTTTTATGTATCAGCTGCCAGAGTTCATGCCAGGTACCATGAAGTTTGTCACCGTTTCAGCTGTAAACGACACTGTTTTTTATTTAAATAAAAGATTTGAGGATGCATGTTATCCGCTGGTTTCACAGACTTGAGCTTAAGCTAGTCACAGACTAAAATGCACATTTGAGCTGTTTTAACTGAAAGCATCTTGTACTGACATATCTTAAAATATGTGCCATTGTTTTGTCTCAAGATGATCACCAGTGATGTGTTTTTCTAGGGTAGTTTATAAAAGCTATTTAAATGCCCTAATTGAACTAAGGACTAATCCTGGCTTAATCTAAGCCCCGTCTGTGACACCGGCCTATACCAGCAAACAGATGTGACCAGAATATGAACTCAATAAGCTAAATTGCATAAGCACTTTCCCATAAAGAACATACACACATAAAAATGAGTGTGTATGTTCTTGAATATATACACACACACACACACACACACACACAACATTTATTTATTTAATGTAACACTTTAATTATTCGAGTGATGCACTGATGTTGTTGTTATGCAGTTTCAAAATACAACATATGAACATGTTTGAAAGTAGGAAAAAGTCTTCTTGTGTGTCTAATGGTGCAAAAATACAACATAAGGGCTCCTATATTGCTGTTCTGTCATCACTCATTTTGCAAGCCAAATCTCTCCAAATCTCTCTTTGAACATTGTCTGAGACAAGTTGACCAAACCTCTAGGAAAAATCAGTGCTTCTTGCAATATGTGAAATATTAAATTCTGAATGCCAAGAGAGTCTAACATATAACTACATTTTTACATAAAGTCTTTCCATGGATTCAGTCCTGCGAAGTCCTCTACCTGTGAGAGTAAAAATTAAAAAATGCATTTTTTTGACATGCACAAGAAGTAAAATTATGCAATTTGTGATTCTTGATATTTATTTACTGATAAAAAATATCAGACATACTTTTTTTTTTTTTTTTTTTTTTAAAAGCAGTGATTTACATCTGAACAGGATTATGCATTTAAAAACATAAATCATACCTTCTGCTCCTTCATCACTAGTTTCACCTTCTTTTTTTCCACCTTCCGTTCTCATCACAAAGATAAGAACAGATCCATGTGTGATTTCATAAAACCCAAGCGTTTTCTCATCATCCAGTTGATCAGTTCCAAAAATCACCCTTATGCGATCAATGTCTGACAAAAGAAAAACATTGACAACATATTGACTGGAACTGACACTTGAATATCAATATAATTTAATACAAATATCACTGAAACAAGAAATTCTGTTTATGAACAGATAATTGCTATAAAGTTACTCTGCAGTTTAACTCTTGTCTTAAAATGCCAACAGTAAAAAATACATGATTTGTTTTATCTCTGGGTAAATTAATATTTAGCTTACCAGGTGTTTCAGGAGCCACACGTTTGAATTTCTCCTTCACTTCTCTGACTTTAGTATTATCAAACTCTTCTGATGAATCCGCCACATCTAACACTGTGTCTCTCTCGTCATTAAACCTGATGAAGAGTTGAAACGCCATTCTGAATCTCCTTTAACAGAGAATTATCATGAACCGTTAGATCGATGTGAGCTGTAATTCACTGACGAATGAACCTTAACCTGTTCATCTTCAGGAGGATGTTGATGCGCTGAAGCTGCTGTCGAAGTCAAAGCGATTGTTTCATTTTCACTCCTGTGACGAGAGAAACTGAGCTTTTTACAAGAAAGAAAATCAAGGAAACTATACATCTAAAACTGTGTTGATAAAAACACACACGGTGTGAACTCAAGTGTACCACATCCTGTAAAGATGACGCGTGTTTCATTATGGGTGTGGATGAACATGGGTCTATAGGGACAGAAGCATTGTTATAACTGCAAAAAAATGAAGACAGTTAGAAAATAAATGTCTAGCAATGTAGAAATCTGATCAAATGCACAATAAAAAATGTGTGTGTTGCTAAAGCCATTGACACAAACAGGAAATGTATTGATGCAAGTAAAATATGTTAACGTAAGCAGAGGCCAGCTCCAGACCACAACCCTCAGAAGATCAGAAGAGACACAAACTGAACATGTACTGAGAAGAGAAGCTTTTCACAACACAGACTGTCTCAAAGCAGCTTCACACTGACAACAGGAACATTAATGGACAGATTACAGCAGCTCGAGGATAAAGTTATAATCGAGCTAAAGTAGGTTTTCGATTGAATCCCTTCTGTTGTAAAAATCATTAATTTTTAATTTTTTTAATTAGGAGCCGCTTAAATGACATCTTTAATTCTAACTGAAAACCGAAGGCTTTTAATGCTTTCTTGTCATTCATTTGCATGTTTAGTCTAAAGGTTTGTGTGTTTGAGTGTGTGTGTGTGTGCAGACGCTTAGTCTTTTTTACAAAGTGATATTGCCAATTTACTCGTAAATTCACAGGGATCGTTTAGTTGACACTTCATCATGTCTAGATGCAGGTCCTTCATCTCATCTGGATACGGCCTGGATCTGCCAGACTACGGTAAACCTCGGGAGAGACTAATATTAGATTAAATGCTAGGGGTGTATTGGCACACGTATTCGTATCGAATCGGTTCGGTGCATGTGTGAACTGAATGCATTTCATTGCAACTTTAAGGTCTTCAGTTTAAAATAAGCTCTGTGTTTTGTAACTTTCGATAACAAAGTGACATCTTTCAAGTTTGATCCATTTTATCATGAAATTCAAACAGAAAGTGCCGTTTTGACGCTCTTTAATGACAGATCTCTGCAGATGCGCCTCAGGAGGAAACGCAATCATGTCTTCCTCATTAATACTAGTTACAGAATAAACATGAATGAACATTCAAACATTGTTTCAAATGTGGAAAGACATCAATAAAACAGCTTTTAAACAATGTCACGTATCATTTACCTCAGAAAAGCCATAAGAAAGTGTCCATAGCTTGTTAGTTTCCAGGAGATAACTTCATCGCTAAAGTCACTATATCACTATATCAGCCTATATATTCATTATATTTTACCTAACCTGTTAGTGATGACGTATTGATTATGTGTAATAATATGCCACTGTGTACAGCCTAAATGATTGAATTTCAACAACAAATTAGAGTAAAAACATAACTTTATAATTGGATTTAGAAGTTAATGCAGACACTGCCTCATGTGCAGCCTTGCTTGAATACAATTTGTTATTTGAGTGTTGATTTTTATATATATATATATATATATATATATATATATATATATAAGTTAAGTTTAAGTAATGTTTAAGAAAGGGCTCCCTATAGTTTTAGTTTTTATAAAAGTATTAATATTTTTTATTTATATATTTTGTATAATATTTGAGAAGGTCTGTTTAGCTTTGCCTAGTTCCACATTGAAAGCATGAAGGTTATCTTTATAGATGTTATAGTGGATTTCAAGTTTTGGCTTGCGTTCAGTTTATCTGCATTGTCTTTTCATACTTTCCTTTTGTTGAGTTTCTCCAAGGTGTTTTGTGTCTGCCACTCTTCTTCCTGACTTTCACTGGAGCAAAATCATCCATTACACTTTTGAGTTAATGGAATCAAGGAGAAAATCAACACAGTCGCAGATATGTTTGGTGTTAAAGATACAGCCTTCATGAACAGCACACTACTGTTCTCATTTAAGACACTTAAATGTAATGAATATAAAGTTTCCTTGAAATAAAAACAACTGAACATGTTGAATTATTATACTAAAGATGATGATCATGTCTAGTAAACTAGATTCAAAGTCATGGAAATATTAATGCGATCATACATGTCAGAGCAAAAGCCACTGCTGTTTGAACAGCTGAAAACAAATGATCTATTTCAATGTCAGATTCACAATCAATCCAGTTATTATGATCAGTATTAAATCTACGTCTACTGTGCTGGAGTGTGACGCAGATGAAGTCAAACAATCACACTTTCCAAACTTCCCCGTTTGACCGACTTGAACCTGAAAACTGACATTCAGAGAGAGAGAGAGATGCAGTAAAGGAGCTGATCACTGACTCATGGCCTGATTACTCTAGGCTCCTCCCACTCGTCCTCCTCCACCAATCAGAACGCTGGAAGACTCATTGATCACAGCTGTACTGGAGTACAGGAGCTTTGAAAAGCTCTTGTGGTGAATCAGTGTCTGTCTGACGCGCTCGCTCAGATCTCTCTCATTTCCTCCCTGCGGTGTGGTAATATAATGTTTCCTCCTTTCAGCTCCAGTCTCTTCTGGGCTGTTTGTTCTTTTGGCTTTTATCAGTTTGGGCCTCTATGTTGGGCTCATTATGGAGGAACCTTTTGACACAACCATTTTCAGTCTCTTACCCATTTGCTCATGAGTTTCTGTCCAGCTAACAATCTCCATGAAGAAAAGTTTGGCCTCAGACTATTTCAAACCAGAAGAAAAGAAGTGGATATTTTTCAGCATTGATGATGTTGCAGTAAGAGATGCTTGTGTTGGTCAGTGAATCCTGAAAACAGACGCTGTATGGCGGTTTCCACACTTCATGAAGCAGCACAGCCATTTTCAGCTGTGAGGAGAAGAAAGGTTTCTTGAGCAGCAAATCAGCATCTTAGCAGGATTTCTGAAGATAAGTGTTTGTTTGAAATGAACTCAAGATATAATATTGTATGAATGAAACACAGTAAATCTAGAATAAAAGATCCATAAAAAGGAGGAAATATCAGTCTTGATTCCAACAGGAGTGTCTGTAAAAACAGAGTCCAGTTCTGAACAACTCCATTTGAGCACTTTGAGCAAATCAGATGTGGTAGAAATACATCATGTGCAGATAAAAACATGAATATCAAATACTTATTTCTCAACACTTACAAAATAAGAGTAAAAATTCCCAATCTTCTGATCAGATGTGTGGAACAAGAAGCCGTGAATGAAATGACAAAAGCAGCTGATAGCAAACAGGTAAACTCTGCGTTTGGTAAATGAATGATCTGTTGATTTCTCCAGCACATGCCCAGAAAGAGTCCCAGCGCACACAGCGATCCACGACACTCGCTGAGGAAACACCAGCGCCACCTAGAAATCAAACACTTGATGCTTCTTACAGTCACTTCTGAATCACTACAGGTTTATATTTCCCCTACAGAAACACAGAACGAGGCTCGTGTTTGATCCTCATCGAGAAACGGCTCAAAAGTAGCTTCAAAAGTTAAAGTTAAATATCTGGTTTCTGGTTTAAGTGCATAAACATGAATTCATTAAAACACTTGATTTAGCTGCTGAAGTGTTGATTACAAGAAGACAATAAAGAACGGCACATTTTGAACATGTTAATTCTACATGAATTCTTGTTGATGCGCGACTGTAAAAAGCACCAAATGTTCTTCTTAGTGAGATGGACACAGTGTAAGTAAACAAAGTTGCATAAATGTCAAATGATGGTATTCTAGTGTGATCATCAGCACATTTCTACACTACAGTTCTACACGAGATTCAAGCGTGCTCTTTCAGATTGATGATTCTCTGCGAAATCTCAAAACTTGCCTCTTCAGAAAACAGAAATCTAACATCTCTTTGTGAAAATGTAGAGATCAAGCACACAAGAATGGAGAGATGTTCCAGCAGTGAGACAGTCTTCTACTCCGACAGAAGAATCAACAGCGTTCACGCACGGCCGTTTCGTCTCGACTTCAGAAAAACACTTCAATCACGTTTGATGTTGTTTCTTAGACTGCACACTCCGTGACCCACCAGCTGAGAAATACATTTCATAGATTGGATAGATCACCTGTCTTCTGCATTTCAAATCTACACATTGTGCCTACAATGAGGCTCAATATGTAACGGATGCCACGGACACTATAGCAATCACACCAGACTGACTGGAAACAATGCAGTCAAGAGTCTCATTTACACTAGTGCTGCAGGTTCAACATTCACTTTATTGAGGATCAAATCAGGTTAAACAGAAACAGCAGCTGTTGAGAGAAACTCACACACTTGAGAAAGTTCAGCACTAGATGTGTCAATACCTGGGTGAATGCTCCGGTCCAGATGTTATAATAAAGGACACCTCCAGCCCCTTTCTCTGGCCGAATGTGACAATTGCGGAAACTGGGTGTTCCATTTTTTTTCTTTCTTTCTTAGAAATGACACATTGTAAACAAGGTCAAAAATGTTTACAGTTTTTACAATGGAAGAGGGTGGTGTTCTCGCCTCCCTCTCAGCCTCTCCCACCAGTTTTGACAGCCACAGCTGCTCTCGCTGCCTCCTCTCTGGCAAAAACTGCTAAAAAAAAAGTTTGCTGGAGGCGCTCATTTTGTGTGTGTGTGTGTGTGTGTGTGTGTGTGTGTGTGTGTGCCTCCGAGCATTGGGGGGGCCCGTTTGCTCTACAAACTGAATTGTGAGCTCCTCCCCATGAGCGCTGGCGTATCGGCGCAGGCCAGAGAGGGGATGATCTTGAAAGTGCAGTCGAGCAGCACAACTGGCACGTCGGCTTGATCTCTGAGAGACAGAGAGACTGAGAACTCTTGATTAGATCATGTGACACAGAAAATGAAGCATTATGGGAATAAAAGCGTGTGGTAACTGAACGTCTGACTCTAGTTCTGTATTAAACGGGGCTGAAGCGCCTCCTACAGAAATCCATACGGGTCGCTACAGGTTTGTGTCACGGAGCGTCTCGCCTGTTTTTCCTGTAATAATCAATGGAAAACATTCCCAGACACTTATATGGTTTCTAGGTGGAGTAGTTTGAGCACTATTAGTGCGTTTATTGAAATCTCACATTCCCAGAGCGGAATATGAAGCATCTCCTGAAACAAAAGCATAAAGCTGAACTCCAGTGTGACCAAATGAAAGTGTTCCAGCTCTAATATTAAAAGGACACATTTGGTTGTTTCACGGCCGGATCTTGGGCAATACACACAATTTCTCAAGAGCAATTTTTGAAGGGGACGCAAATAATACAGCCAAAATTTTACGTAAAAGGATATGTTACGTTACACACAAGAAAACCTTACTACTGTTATTAGTGTGGCATGGAGACTGTGCCATTATGCTCAATGTTTGTTTGTTTTTTGGTTCAATGAAAAAAAAAAACTGACCAAAATATTCTTCAAAATCATTTAATTTATTGGAATATTTTTAAAGTTGTTTATGATGAATATTGAGCAAAACACACAACAGTAAACCTATTAGCCTTATTACAGTTAACACTTATGCTTATCACAATGTTAGTTGTTGTTAGGTGTCTTACTATCCATCAAGCTCTCGTAAACAAGCTACCAAACAAGCTAGGTAAAATTATAATCGCTAACATAGCGGATTCAGACAAAAATACATCAGTTATCGTCTTGTTTTTTTTGTTTTTTTGACTAATTGCGTCGCCTGTATGTATTAAAGAGAAAATAATCACTTCATCCGATGTTTCTATAATTAAACCGCTTTAACAGCCTACTAACTGGAGTTTCTACTGTCTGAAGAACTGTTCACTCTCCCGCCGGTGCCGCTGGACTTGAACACACGCGCGGTGGACCAAACCACTGTGAGGCAAGGGAGGGGTGACTGAATGTTTCTAAACTTAAAACGCCCGTTTGCGTTTGTATTGCTTTACTACATACACAATTATTTTATTTACAATACCTAGCGTGGTTTTAAATTATATTTTTCCCTGCCCTTTTCCGCCCCTGCTACAGACTAACTCTTCTAATTTCTACAGCAGTTTCCATCTCTCTAGAGTTTCCTGTTTCTCTGTCATCACACACTTTCTGTGCTTTCAGTCTCTCTCTCTTCTTCAGCTCCTCCAGAAAGAGCTCCTGGCCAATTTGACCTGTGCTGTGAATCTAAGGCTGCGTTTAACATTAACATGCGACCGGAATCTGGATGTTGTCCACATGATCACCGTGATTTTGCCAAGTAAGACATGTTCCTAGAATGTCATCTTTGTTTCCAAACGCAATGACTTCAGTTTTGTCTTTGTTTAACTGAAGGAAGTTCAGGCACATCCAGTTTTTAACTTCGTCAATGCATTGGCACAGAGAGTCAATGGGGCTGTAGTCGTTAGGTGAGAGGGCGAGGTGGATCTGGGTGTCGTCTGCATAGCTGTGATGGGCAATTTGGTTCCTTCTCATTATTTGGCTCAGTGGCAGCAGATACAGATTGAACAAGAGCGGTCCAAGGATTGAGCCTTGAGGGACTCCACATGTCATGGATGTTCACTCAGACTTATGGATACTCACATAATAACCTCTCCATTCTGAGTTTGACCTGCACCATTTCAGGACCATCCCAGAAAGCCCGACCCAGTTTTCCAGCCTGTCGAGAAGTATTCTGTGATGGACAGTGTCAAACGCAGCACTGAGGTCGAGTAGAACCAGCACTGATATTTTACCTGTATCAGTATTTGAGTCAATATCATTTATCATCTTTACGAGCGCTGTCTCTGTGCTGCTGTGAGGTCAGAAACCAGTTTGAAAGTTGTCAAAGTGTCCAACTGAACTTAAGAACTTGTTCAGCTATTGAAAACAACTTTTTCAATGATCTTGCCTTTGAAAGGGAGATTTGAGATTGGTCTGTAGTTGCTCAATATGGTGTTATCCAGACTGCTCTTTTTCAGGAGGGGCTGAACCACTGCCGTTTTCAGAGAGTTTGGGAAAGTCCCAGAAAGAAGTGAGGCGTTTACCACTTCTACAAGATCTGCTTCTAAACAGTTCAACACACTTTTGTTGAGTTTCTCCAAGGTGTTTTGTGTCTGCCACTCTTCTTCCTGACTTTCACTGGAGCAAAATCACCAATGACACTTTTGAGTTAATGGAATCAAGGAGAAAATCAACAGAGTCACAGATATGTTTGGTGTTAAAGATACAGCCTTCAGAAACAGCACACTACTGTTCTCATTTAAGACACTTAAATGAATGAATATAACGTTTCTTTGAAATAAAAACAACTGAACATGTTGAATTATTATACTAAAGATGATGATCATGTCTAGTAAACTAGATTCAAAGTCATGGGAATATTAATGCGATCATACATGTCAGAGCAAAAGCCACTGCTGTTTGAACAGCTGAAAACAAATGATCTGTTTCAATGTCAGATTCACAATCAATCCAGTTATTATGACCAATATTAAATCTACGTCTACTGTGCTGGAGTGTGACGCAGATGAAGTCAAACAATCACACTTTCCAAACTTCCCCGTTTGACCGACTTGAACCTGAAAACTGACATTCAGAGAGAGAGAGAGAGAGATGCAGTAAAGGAGCTGATCACTCACTCATGGCCTGATTACTCTAGGCTCCTCCCACTCGTCCTCCTCCACCAATCAGAACGCTGGAAGACTCATTGATCACAGCTGCACTGGAGTACAGGAGCTTTGAAAAGCTCTTGTGGTGAATCAGTGTCTGTCTGACGCTCGCTCAGATCTCTCTCTATCTCTCTCATTTTCCTCCCTGCGGTATGGTAATATAATGTTTCCTCCTTTCAGCTCCAGTCTCTTCTGGGCTGTTTGTTCTTTTGGCTTTTATCAGTTTGGGCCTCTATGTTGGGCTCATTATGGGGGAACCTTTTGACACAACCATTTTCAGTCTCTTACCCATTTGCTCATGAGTTTCTGTCCAGCTAACAATCTCCATGAAGAAAAGTTTGGCCTCAGACTATTTCAAACCAGAAGAAAAGAAGTGGATATTTTTCAGCATTGATGATGTTGCAGTAAGAGATGCTTGTGTTGGTCAGTGAATCCTGAAAACAGACGCTGTATGGCAGTTTCCACACTTCATGAAGCAGCACAGCCATTTTCAGCTGTGAGGAGAAGAAAGGTTTTCTTGAGCAGCAAATCAGCATCTTAGCAGGATTTCTGAAGATAAGTGTTTGTTTGAAATGAACTCAAGATATAATATTGTATGAATGAAACTCAGTAAATCTAGAATAAAAGATCCATAAAAAGGAGGAAATATCAGTCTTGATTCCAACAGGAGTGTCTGTAAAAACAGTCCAGTTCTGAACAACTCCATTTGAGCACTTTGAGCAAAGCAGATGTGGTAGAAATACATCATGTGCAGATAAAAACATGAATATCAAATACTTATTTCTGAACACTTACAAAATAAGAGTAAAAATTCCCAATCTTCTGATCAGATGTGTGGAACAAGAAGCGATGAATGAAATGACAAAAGCAGCTGATAGCAAACAGGTAAACTCTGCTTTGGTAAATGAATGATGTGTTGATTTCTCCAGCACATGCCCAGAAAGAGTCCCAGTGCACACAGCGATCCACGACACTCGCTGAGGAAACACC
Source organism: Megalobrama amblycephala (assembly GCF_018812025.1). Taxonomy (NCBI): domain Eukaryota; kingdom Metazoa; phylum Chordata; class Actinopteri; order Cypriniformes; family Xenocyprididae; genus Megalobrama; species Megalobrama amblycephala. The sequence goes on from NW_025953370.1 coordinate 23,178, forward strand.
AGCGCCACCTAGAAATCAAACACTTGATGCTTCCTTACAGTCACTTCTGAATCACTACAGGTTTATATTTCCCCATACAGAAACACAGAACAAGGCTCGTGTTTGATCCTCATCGAGAAACGGCTCAAAAGTAGCTTCAATAGCAGCGCTCGCTCTCGCCTTTGTGTACTAGACTAGACTTGTTCGGACCACAATTGTTCAGCGGATCATTGTTTGAGAATTTAATACAAGTTTCAAACTGCAGTGACAGAAATCTCTGCGTAACTGATGTGCGTGTTGGTGAAATGTGCTTTTCCAGCAGCCAGACAGTCTTTACTGACAGAAGAGTCAACAGCGTTCACACACGGCTTTTGTCTCGCTTCAGAAAAACACTTCAATCACGTTTGATGTTGTTTCTTAGACTGCACACTCCGTGACCCACCAGCTGAGAAATACATTTCATAGATTGATAGATCATGTCTTCTGCATTTCAAATCTACACATTGTGCACAATGAGGCTCAATATGTCATGCCAACACTATAGCAAACACGACTGACTGGTCAATGCAGTCAAGAGTCTCAACACTAATGCTACAGGTTCAACATTCACTTTCTTGATGATCATCAGGTTACAGAAACAGCAGCTGTTGAGAGAAACTCACACACTTGAGAAAGTTCAGCACTAGATGTGTTACCTGGGTGAATGCTCCGGTCCAGATGTTATAATAAAGGACACCTCCAGCCCATTTCTCTGGCCGAATGTGAAGATCTGGGCAACCGGGTGTTCCATTTTTTTTCTTTCTTTCTTTAGAAACACATTGTAAACATCTGTTTACAGTTTTTACAATGGAAGAGGGTGGTGTTCTCGCCTCCCTCTCAGCTTCTCCCACCAGGACAGCCACGGCTGCTCTCGCCGCCTCCTCTCTGGCCTGCTGTTTGCTGGAGGCGCTCATTTTGTGTGTGTGTGTGTGTGTGTGTGTGTGTGTGTGTGTGTGTGTGTGTGTGTGTGTGTGTACCTCCGAGCGTTGGGGGGGCCCGTTTGCTCTACAAACTGAATTGTGAGCTCCTCCCCATGAGCGCTGGCGTATCGGCGCAGGCCAGAGAGGGGATGATCTTGAAGGCAGTCGAGCAGCCCTGGCCGTCGGCTTGATCTCTAGGACAGAGAGAAACTCTTGATTAGATCATGTGACACAGAAAATGAAGCATTATGGGAATAAAAGCGTGTGGTAACTGAACGTCTGACTCTAGTTCTGTATTAAACGGGGCTGAAGCGCCTCCTACAGAAATCCATACGGGTCGTTACAGGTTTGTGTCACGGAGCGTCTCGCCTGTTTTTCCTGTAATAATCATTTACATTTACATTTATTCATTTGGCAGACGCTTTTATCCAAAGCGACTTACAAGTGAGGAATACAACAAGCGAGTCGTCATGACGAGGCAAATAGACAAGAAGTGCTCATAATACAAGTTATAGGCAGTGCTCAGATTATCCTAAGATACAATAGAGAGGGATTAGAGGAAGTGAAAGGATAGGAATAAGAAGGTGGTTTTTTTTTTTTTTTTTTTTTTTAAGATGAGGTTAAGTGCTCACGAAAGAGATGGGTTTTCAGCTGTCTTTTGAATATTGCCAGGGATTCCGCATTCCGGATGGAGGCAGGAAGATCGTTCCACCAGCAAGGAACAGTGAACGAGAACGTTCTGGAAAGTGATTTTGTGCCTCTCTGTGATGGTACCACAAGCCTTCACTCCTTTAATGAGCGCAGGTTTCTGGTAGGAGTGTAGACTCGTAAGAGTGAGTGGAAGTAGGAGGGTGCTGAGCCTGTGGCAGATCTGTAAGCAAGCGTCAACGCCTTGAATTTGATGCGAGCAGCAAGTGGTAGCCAGTGAAGAGAGATGAAGAGAGGCGTGACGTGGGCTCTTTTGGGCTCGTTGAAGACGAGACGTGCTGCTGCGTTCTGAATCATTTGTAGAGGCTTGATTGTGCATGATGGCAGTCCAGCCAGAAGAGCATTGCAGTAATCAAGTCTAGAAATGACCAGGGCCTGGACCAGAAGTTGTGTTGCATGTTCTGTTAGAAAGGGCCTGATTTTCCTGATGTTGTATAGTGCAAATCTGCATGACCGAGCTGTCTTTGCAATGTGGTCTTTGAAGGTCAGTTGGTCATCAAGGATTACTCCAAGATTTCTGGCCGAATTTGACGGGGTAATTGAGGATGTACCGAGCTGGATGCTGAAATCGTGATTTAGAGTCGGATTGGCAGGGAAGACGAGAAGCTCAGTCTTAGCCAGGTTGAGCTGTAGATGATGTTCTTTCATCCATGCCGAGATGTCTGCCAGACAGCTTGAGATTCGTACAGCTACTGTGGGGTCATCTGGTTGGAATGAAAGGAAGAGTTGTGTGTCATCAGCATAGCAATGGTAGGAGAAACCATGTGCCTGAATGATGGGACTAAGTGATGTAGTGTAAATGGAGAAGAGGAGGGGTCCAAGAACTGAACCCTGAGGAACACCCGTGGTCAGTTGATGAGCTTTGGATACCTCCCCTCTCCAGGCAACCCTGAAAGACCTTCCTGTGAGATAGGATTCAAACCAGAGAAGCGGAGTACCTGTGATGCCCAGTGATGAGAGGGTGGACAGGAGGATCTGATGGTTCACCGTGTCAAAGGCAGCAGATAGATCGAGCAGAATGAGAACTGATGATTTGGAATCAGCCTTTGCAATCCGCAGGGATTCAGTGACCGACAGCAGTGCAGTCTCAGTCGAGTGGCCACTCTTGAAACCAGATTGATTGACATCCAATTGGTTGCTCTGTGAGAGGAAAGATGACACCTGGTTGAAAACAACTCGTTCAAGTGTTTTTCCTATGAATGGTAGGAGAGAAACCGGTCTGTAGCTGTCTACAAGAGACGTGTTTAATGTGGGTTTCTTAAGCAGTGGGGTTACCCGAGCCTGCTTGAATGTGTTAGGGAAAGTGCCAGTGTGGAGAGATGTGTTGATAATGTGTGTAAGTGCTGGTAAAAGTGTGGGAGCGATGGCTTGTAGAAGGTGTGTGGGGATGGGATCTAGAGGGCAGGTGGTGGGATGGCTGGAGAGGAGAAGTTTGGATACTTCTGTCTCAGTGAGGGGGAGAATGAAGAGAGGAGGTGTGTGGCTGTGTGTGTGGTTGGTCTGAGTTCCTGTGTGTGTGGAGCGGAGAACTGACTGCTGATGGTAGATGTTTTGTCAGTGAAAAATGTAGCAAAATTATCAGCAGTAAGGGATGAGGTGGGTGGCGGTGGAGGGGGGCAGAGGAGAGAGTTGAATGTTTTGAAAAGTGTGCGTGTGTTTGGAGTGCTGTTGATTTTGTTGTGGAAATAGGAAGATTTAGCAGCATGAATTTCAGCAGAAAAGGATGAGAGCAGAGATTGATAGCTACTTAGGTCAAATTGGTCTTTTGATTTGTGCCACTTCCTCTCTGCGAAGAACATCAGATAACCAGGGATTAGAGGGAGTGGCACGTGCAGGCCTGGATGACAGAGGACAGATATTATCTAGAGAAGAAGTTAAGGTGGAACATAAAGTGTCTGTTGCTGTATTCACATCCAGACATGAGAATTGTGAGGGTGAGGGAAGAGAGGATGATACAGTAGAGGAAAGATCAGAAGAAGAAAGAGAGCGCAGGTTTTGTCTGAAGGTAACTGGTAGAGGGGTTGGTGGTGAACAAATGGGGAGTTGTAGATTAAAAGTAATGAAGAAATGATCGGAAATGTGCAGAGGTTTTACCAGAATGTTGTCGGTGATGCAGTTGCGTGTGTAAATGAGATCAAGTTGGTTGCCAGATTTGTGTGTACTTGTGGTGATGAGCCGATTAAGATCGAATGAGGCTAGAAGAGAGTGGAAGTCTGAAGCATATGGCTTCTCTAGATGAATGTTGAAATCGCCAAAAACTACAAGTGGGCTACCATCCTCTGGGAATGAGGACAGCAGCATGTCCAGTTCCTCTACAAAGGTACCCAGTTGGCCTGGGGGGCGATAAATTACTACGATATGAATTTTGACAGGAATTGAGATTGTAATAGCATGAAACTCAAATGAATTGTAGTTGCAAAGAGAGGAATGAGTAGAGTATTTCCAATTGTCAGAAATGAGAAGACCTGTGCCCCCACCCCTACCAGATTGGCGAGGGGTATGAGAGAAAGTGAAGTTATTAGAGAGAGCAGCAGGGGTTGCTGAGTCCTCTGGACGAATCCAGGTCTCAGTCAAGCCCAAGATATTAAGAGAAGAATTAGTAGCAAAGGCTGGAATGAAGTCAGCTTTGTTAACTGCTGACTGACAATTCCATAGACCCACAGAGACAGAGAGAGGAGTGTTAGTGTTAGAAGAGGAATAAATAGACCGCAGGTTAGAAACATTGCGCTGCCTTTTACGTGGGTTAGTGGAGCGTTGCCGAGAGACAACAGGAATGAGTTGAAAGCACATGCTGAGGATAAAGGAAAAGTGTGAAGGAAATGAAGAAACTTAAGTGCCTACCGGTGTCGTTGCTTGGTGGAGTCGCGCAGGTAGAGTCGCAGGTCTTTACCCGAGTCGGTCTTCACACGAGGAGGCTGAACGCTCCCGCTGACGCTTCCGCGACAGCGTGCACACGCAATAATATGCTGCTTATTAACACGTGATTGAGAAGAGCTAAGCCCGCCTGGAAAATTAGCACTGCAAAGCCTAAAGCCCGTGAATGGGTGAAATCGAAACTAATGCTACAACAACACAGCGTTTAAGTGTGAAAAACGAGCAATAACAACACTAAACTCTGCAAAACGCAGCACACGAGCGCAGTGAGAGTCAGACTCGCAAAGGTAATGTTAATTATTAAACCAAAAAAAATCAAAACATTCAAAAACACTTAGCAATGTGATTCTTTTATTGAGTGATAAGCAGTGGGTTTAATCAGTGCCATTATTAATAGATTTGCCATCCAGCGTCTTCTCGTCATCTTCTTGAAGCACCCTTGGTGTTTCAACACATAGAAAAGGTGAAAAAACGTTTTTCAATGTCTTGTTTTCTCTCAGAACGATGATCTGAGTTACTATCGCCATTATTGATGCAGTCAAGTCACCTTTATTTATATAGCGCTTTTTACAATGCAGATTGTGTCAAAGCAGCTTTACATTGATAACTGGTACATAATTTTTGCTGCACAGCAGCTCTTAAAGAATAGTGTCAATGCAGGCAGATCAAAGCATTGTTGATGCAGCATTAATGACATACAATGGTGACATTTTTTACAATCATGACAGAAAACAAATTACTGCACTAAACTCAATGACGGAAAGGCTGCGCGATCCTGTCAATTTGGCGGATAAACAAAAAAAGTTACCCAGAACTCAATGCGGCGTGACATCAGATTAATATTCACTAGAAAGCGTTCCCAGATGATTTATTTTTCTAAAAACCTTTTTGTGTTCGTTTTAAGAAACACGAGAAGTCATATACATCTCAGCACATTTCCAGGTGTACTGTATTTTCTTATAATACAGAATAGCAAATGGGATTCCCTCATAAGATTCATCAGTGAAAAGAAAGAAAAAAGAGGAACAAGAGGAGGAAACGAATAAGAAGTGTTGCAACTTTAAATCTTTTTTAAATAGGTTGTTTTTCAAATAAAGGTTTCCCAGTGATATCAGATTGTTTGCGCTTTTTTTTTTTTTTTTATTACTTACCCTGTAACTACATGAAATAAGAGGGTAACAAGCTCCACTTAATTTACGGCCCACAATATCATATTTACCCTGTAACTACATGAAACAAAAATATTTTTCCCCATGGATTAAAAAAGATTGCAATAGTTCTTTCTACTAAACAACTTTATCAGTGCATTTTTCTCGCTAAATTGCTCCCAATTGTAAGATTGTTGTCTATCATAGTATAAGTGCCCCTTTGTCACGATCACTGTCTGTTCCTGTCACTTCCCGGACTCCAACTGCCAGAATCCTCCCTGACAATCACCTGCACTCACTCACCCAATCAGTAATCACTCACACCCAGCTGCAGCACATTAACTGGACTATATAATAAGACTCTCATTCACCACACTTTGCGATGTCTTGCTAACTTCTGTTACAATTCTAAGCGTTCATATCCTGACTGTCTGTTGTTACTGTTCCTGCCTGTTATTCCCGTTCCTGCCTGTTATTCGTTACCGATCCGTTGCTGCCTGTCCTGACCTGTGCTTTGTATACTGTCCTGTGAGTGATATCTGCCTCTCCTGATCATTGCCTGTTTCTTGACCACGATTCTGCCTGTCCCTTGCTGTTCCTGTTTGCTCCTGCCTGTACGACCACGCTCACTTATAATAAAAGCTTGCATTTGGATCTTACCATGAGTTCTGCATCGTTACACCCTTAGTGCTAAAATACTTACAGTATAAATAATTTGTTATTTTCCTGGTTGTTATCCCATTTTTCACAAAACTTTACGTTGTTCCCCTTATACTTCCTCGTACTTACTTTATAGGTACACTATAATTATCGAAAGTTACGCTGTAAATTCGTTGTGATTAAGCAGAACTTTCTGGGCTGTAATCTAAGGCGTTACTGAATGACCAATAGATGGCACTGTCACCACACTGACATGGTATTTTGTGTTAGTTTTGTCAGTACTAAAAGTGTTGGTGAAATACATCATCAGCTCCTCTTCAGTGTCCTCACCTTCATATTGATCAGCGAGTTAGAGGAAACTCTAATCAAAACCTCTTTTCATAATGCTGTGAAATTATAATGCATCTGATCCACAATCTGATTTTAGTAATGAATAAAGTTTGTTTCAGTTCAGAAGCACAGGTTGAACTGTTGAAGCTGAAGGGATTGAGATTGGCTCTGAACTGAATGATTATATGTGTTTTACCCTTAATGACATCACAGCTGTTTAATTCTGTTTAGCCATTGTGTTTGAGAATATGCATATCCAACAACTGACTACTGTCCATTTCCATCTTAAATCAGTTTCAACAAGGAAAGACTCCAGGGGCCCGTTTCAATTAGAAGGTTCAACCTACCAGTTAAACCTGGAACTCTGAGTTGACTTACTCTGAGATGGGAAACTCTGAGCTTTCAGTTTCAGAACAGCTGAATTGAGTTAGATCAGTCGACTCTGAGTAGGTTGACTCGGAGTTAAGCGCGTGCACCACGACTATGAAAAGCCATCATTAATGGAGCTCCGATATTACGATTCACCATTGCAACAGTACGTGACAAAAGGACATTCGCATACTTCTGAGTCAATGCAAGTTTAATTCTTATCACTGTTATAATATCAAAGGTGAAAACTGGTAGAATGGTACGTTATTGAACTAGTATTTATTTTCATGGTATCCCACATGCATTAAAAGAAGAAAAAAATAATGCAGGATGCAATAATAAGACTGTAAATGATTTTATCGTTATTAAACACTCGTTAGTCAATTTACTTCCACTTTTAGAAAATTTTCCTCTTTTTATTGAAAATAAATGCCTTTCTGAAGTGATATATGATGGGAAAAGGGAGAATAGCGAGTTCGGCAAAAGGCGGATTCGAACCCAGTCAATCACATCACAAGTTAATCCTCTGCACACAACACACTATTGCCTACACCACTGCAGCCACTACAACATGGGTCAGTTTTAACCTGGTGTGACACTGGTGGGAGGAGCTACTGTAAATTTGCACTTAGTAATACCCAGAGAAAAAAAAAGTATACTTGAGTGCATAAAAAAAAATACTTAAATACAAGCAAGTACATTTGTAGTACATTCTTTATTTTGGTGCTAAATAAAAGTGTCAAAGTTATACACTATAAATGCACTAATTCAATGTATATGTGTACTTCAGTAGTACTTAACTGCACTTGGAAAAGTATACTAAATACCACTACTACTAAAATTGATTTTTAGTGCAATGAAATAAAGTATACTTACCACAGAAATATACAGAGGAGTTTTATTAGTGTATTTGTTAAAAGTGTGCTTTCAATGCTTTAAAATTTGTTCAGTCGTAGTAGACTTTTATATAATAATCCTAAGTTTAAATGACATTGATTTTCTTACAAATATATTAATAATGTACTAGTTATAAGTACATTTTCCTCCAGGTGAAAAAAAGTGCATTAGAATACACTTTATTTTAGTACACAGTACACTTCCATAATGTACTTAAAGTGCTCTATTTCAGTGCACTTATTTTGTACTTAATATAGTAAAAGCTGTACTTTAGTACTTCTTAATATAATCATAAGAACATCTAAGTGTGCTCAACTGTGCTATTCTGAGACATCATGAATTTGAACTAAAATGTGCTTTTAACATAATATCTCTGTATTTAAAAAATTTATTTAGTTACCACTTGTAGTACACTTGAACCCATCTTTCACACACCTTTAAATATACTCATCAGACATAGGAAATACACTCATGAATTATTTAAAATATAAGAATAATATATGGTAAATATATACAAAATTTGTAATGTTGTAGGCAATAAATTATAAATACATTTTGAATATATTTATTATATATTAATCTTATATTTGAAATACATCATAAGTCTATTTTAAAAGTGTTTGAAAGATGGGTTCTACTACAAGTGGATACTACAAGTGGTAACTAAATACATTTTTTAAATACAGAGATAGTATTTTAAAAGCACATTTTAGTTCAAATTCATGGTGTCTCAAAATAGCACAGTTGAGTACACTTAAATATTCTTAAGATTATCTTAAGAAGTACTAAAGAAGAGCTTTTAGTATATTAAGCACAAAATAAGTGCATGGAAATAGAGCACTTTAAGTGCATTATGGAAGTGTACTACTAAAATAAAGTGTATTTTATTGCAGTTTTTTCACCTGGGTAGACACTCCGACACTGTCCGTTTGCATTAAGATTATTTTTATTAACACACTGGCAGATATTGATAATTTTACTTAAGTAAAATGCACTTAATTTAGATCCCCCAGGAAACAAAACTAAATATCTTATATCATTTTCTTATATAGAAAATCCATCTTGATTTAATAATATTTATATATTTGTACTTGAAATAGGATGACAAATACTCATTTTTGCAGTGTGAATGAATGAGTTAACTATTTAAACATCACTTGCACTTTAAAAAGGGGGAGGAGACCGAAGGAAACTGGGTTTACCGAAGAAAACCTGCTCCTGACCAGGTTAGGTTCACAGAGTAAGTTACCATGGTAACTGACTCTGAGTAGAAGTTACCTCTCTTTCAGAAACGGGCTTGACTTACCCTGCTTTCTCAGGTTTGACATACCTCCCATTCTGAAACAGAAAACCCAGAGTTTCCCTCATTTCAGGGTTAACATACTCAGAGTTTTCACTTAACCTCCTTTCTGAAACAGGCCCCAGATCTTCTTATAGAAGGAGATCAAACCTCACGGAAGAAAGAGAAACACTCAACTCAGATCAGCTGTGTCTCATAATCAATCATGACTCGTTCCGGAGTCAATCAGCCATTCGAACGAATCGTTTGAATCAATGACTCAGTGACTCACTCATTAAGACTTGCTGCCTGTTTCATATCAAGAGTATCATTTCATATTTTAACATTAACACTGGTACATTTAATAAGGTCATTATCATATCACAGGACGAGCTGAAACTCTGAACTACAGACACACACTGTTTTTGAGCTGCTTTAGCATACAAGAGTCTGCTCATGTGAAAGACTGATATATTGATCTTCTTAATGATCAAAATCATCTTACCTTTATTTCTTCTGGCTGGGACACGGGCCGGGAGCTGCTGGGGGTCGGGGAAGGTGGCGAGGAGCTGGTGGACGGCTGCACACATCATAGATCAGGTGTTAAAGGAGAAATGAATGGAGCTTCAGTGTGAAATGTGTTTCTGACAGCAGATTCACAGCTCTAGCAGAGGGGCTAGAGTCGGGCCCAGCCTTATCTCAGCCCTCACCTGCTGCATCTATTGTCAATTCGGAGGCAGGAAGCATGCGTTGCGGTTTCTTCCGCTCCAGTTGACACTGTCACATTAATGGCGTCTAGTTCTGAGGAATTAGACGTTGTTAGTGTGACAACAATGCGAGTTCCCTTGAAAGGGAACGTCTCGGTTATGTATATAACCTTAGTTCCCTGTATAGGGAACGAGACGCTGCGTTTCCGTGCCATACTCCCATCATGCCCATAAGCAACTTGCTTCAGGTTTTTCAGAAGCTGAATGTGAGTGTGTTTGGGCAGGCTTTATAGTTCCTGACGTCACCCGCCTGTGATGTACCGTCCTCTGATTGGACAGATTTCATACGTGCTTCATGACGACATCACGCAGAAGCTTTCCCATAGCGACTACGCAGCGTCTCGTTCCCTAATCAGGGAACTAAGGTTATATACATAACCGAGACGTTTTTGACCTTCAAAATATATTAATACTATAAAACAGCTAAAACAATATTGCTCTGAGCGCGTGCGTGTGACATCGATTCATGTGCATATGTCAGTCAGTGTGGCATCACACGTCAACTACAGTTACTACAGTAACAGACTCTTTGAGCTGCCATGAGCGAGCGGAGGCGGGGCTAATTTACATTTTCCTTGATCCATGAATATTAAATTAGGCAAGGGTGTAGAGTTACATTCAAGCTATTTTAAGGCATTAAGGTTTTTTTTTTTTTTCCACTGGAATTTTTTTTTAAATATGTCATTTTTGTCAAAGTCAAAGTCAAAGTTTATTTATAAAGCACTTTTTTAAAACAACAAGTGTTTATCAAAGTGCTGTACATACAAAAAGAAAACATATTCAATAATACAAACAGTCAGCACCATAAAAGAAAAAAACACTTAAGACACAATAAAACAGTAAAAGAAAGCAGCTCTCACATGGCATTGAACGCCAGACTATAAAAATAAGTTTTTAGGCCAGATTTGAAGACCTCAAGTGTTTGAGCCTGTCTGATATAGAGCGGCAAACTGTTCCAGAGCTTCGGGGCCGCCCCTGCAAAGGCTCGGTCCCCCCTGCTCTTCAGTTTTGCCCTAGGAACAGCTAAAAGCAAATGGTCAGCAGACCTTAGTGCTCGTGACGGAGAATACAGATTAATCAAATCTGATAAATAACTTGGCACCGAACCATTAAGAGATTTAAAAACGAGCACCAAATTTTTAAAATGAATCCTATAATGGACAGGTAGCCAGTGAAGAGACGCAAGAATGGGAGTGATATGTTCCCGCCTTCGTGTGCCCGTCAATAGGCGAGCTGCCGCATTCTGGACCATTTGCAGTCTGGAGAGAGAGGCCTGACTAATGCCTAAATAAAGGCTGTTACAATAATCAAGGCGGCTTGAAATTAATATATGCACAACTCTTTGAAAGTCTTTAGATGACAAGAAAGGTTTCACCTTGGTGAGTTGTCTCAATTGGAAAAAACATGATTTAACTACTAAATTAATCTGTTTATCCAATTTAAAATCACAATCCATAACAACACCTAAATTTTTTACATGGGGCTTCACATATGGATTCAGCTCTCCGAGGTTTAGGTCTACTGTTCCACAGGTTCCCCCTGGCGTAAACAACACCACTTCGGTTTTCTTTTCATTAAAATTAAGGAAATTTAGTGCCATCCAGGTCTTAATTTCTTCAAAACACTGCAAAAGAGGTGCTAAAGAGCAGGTATCTTTACGTTTCAAGGGCAGATAAATTTGCAGATCATCTGCATAGCAATGAAAAGAAATGCCAAATTTCCTAAAAATATGACCCAATGGGAGTATGTACAGGGAGAACAGAATAGGCCCCAAAATGGAGCCCTGGGGGACCCCACATGTGAGTGCAGCAGTTGAGGAGGTATAGTCTCCAAGATGAACCGAAAAAGATCTTTCAGCCAAATAGGATTTAAACCATTCGAATGCAGTACCCTTAATACCAACACATTGTTCTAGCCTCGAAATCGATATTATGGTCAACTGTATCAAATGCAGCTGAAAGGTCCATTAAAATTAAGATAGCGCAGTCACCAGAGTCAGTGATAAGTAGTAAGTCATTAAAAACCTTCAACAGTGCAGTTTCTGTGCTATGTAGTGCTTTAAAACCAGACTGAAACACTTCATGAATACCATGTAGATCTAAAAATGAATTCATTTGTCCAAATACAACCTTCTCCAATAGTTTGGATAGAAATGGGAGTTTTGAGATAGGTCTATAATGAGCAAAAACTGATGGATCCAAAGTAGATTTCTTGATTACTGGTTCCACAGTTGCATGTTTAAAAGACTTAGGTACAACTCCCGAAGCCAGGCTGCTATTGATAATTGCAAGAATTTTAGGACCAATGATTTCAAATGAATCTTTAAGAAGACGGAGAGGAACAACATCCATACCACATGAGGAAGGTTTCATTTTAACAAAGGTCTCTTTCAGCGAATCAAGAGACACCAACTCAAACTGATTGAAAACAGAAGAGCACTCAGTGGAAAAGGATGAAAAAGTTGAAGGGAGCAAAATATTCGCTCTAACAGCCTCAATCTTGTCAATGAAAAAGTCTAAAAATTTCTCACACATATCGGCTGAAGGCTCTAGACAGGTTGCTTGGGGAGTGTTTAAAACTGAGTTAATAGTACTAAATAGCACCGCTGGCTTGTGGGAGTTATTACAGATGACACTAGAAAGATGATCAAAGATCAAAGATGAGTTTTAAGTGATAAAATAAATTGACTACAGGGGGACTTTAAACATTTACATTACATATAGGCTACAACTGCATCTATACTCCATTTCATCTGTGATAAAGTTTGCCAGCATCACAGGAAGCAGAAAGTGTTCGACTGCACAGATCTGTTTCAGATCTGGGGCAGATGATCTCGCGGTTAGGTGCAGTAGAGCCAAACACACAAATTAAATGAACCGAAAGTGAAGGTAAAACAGACCGAGCAGATAAAAATAACGGAAACAGGCATTTTTCCCCTCTCTTGAATATAATGAATGTTATACAATCAAGAATCTAAATGTGGCTTTAAAGACGGTAATACGATTTGTAGTTCTGATTTAAGTCTTCTCATTTTCCTAATGAATCATAATATATTTTAAAAGAAATAAACGTCAAACACAAGCTTTCTGGTTCTACATCAGCTGAAGAGGAAACACTGAAGAGGACAACAGGTAAGAAACAGACATGAAAACAATTATTCAAGAGAGAATTACATATTGAATTAAAGAGATTATCCAAATTAAGACGATGATTGAACACCTTTGTGAGAAAAATTAGTAAAATGTAAAGAGGTAATTTGTATTTTAAATGTTGATAACATCATTTGCCCATGCTAACCTGAGTGTACAGCTTCTGTCTGACTTTGAGTAAGACTGAACAGAGAATTTCAAACTTTTAGCTGTCATAATCAGTAGGCCACCGTCACAAGGGCTATGCCAAGTGCGACCGCACAGGGCCTCGCGCCAAAATAAAGTGACGGCTGACTTGATGATGCCAATAGTTAAAATTCTTGTTTTTTTTCCCCTTCAAAATACTATAATACTACAGTAGTTAAAATACATAGTTAAAAGTGAGTTAAAAATCCAAATAAACTACAAAATACAGCAGCCACACCATTTATCAAAAATAAACTACTGTATTTTTATATTTTAAAAATACTAAAAAATACTTTTACAAAGGAGCATGAAATTTCTTCACAAACCTTCCATCAGTTGGCCTATTTGATCTATCCCTTTACCATTACATTTTTGATCTATCCCTTCATTACATCATACTGTTGATTAAACTATTAGTTCACCCAAAAATGAGATCTATCCCATGATTTACTCACCCTCAAGCCATCCTAGGTGTACAGTATATATCTTATTTCAGACGAACAGAGTTATATTTAAAAACAGGCTCAGAGGTTTATTTGTTACGTCTAATCGGTGTCTCACTCCTTTACTGTGTTTTTGGTTCATTCCCATGACAGAGTTGTCTAATTAGTCATTTCCTTCACCTGTGTCCTTTTAATTACCTTGTTAAGATCCTTTGTTTGCCTCATGTATTTAGTCCCTGAAATGCATATCAGATAATTGTGCTGACTGTAATGTTCCAGAAAATGTGGAGCATATCATTATAAGGTGCAAAAAATATAATGCAGAAAGGAGGATCTTGCAAGATAAGATATATGAGCTGGAACAAGAGTGGAGTTTGAAGGGGATTCTAGGGGCAGATGAGAAAATGTGGGAAGGTAGTAAAGCGCTCTCTAATTTTCTTAGATATAGGGTTAGAGCACAGTATATAGGAATTTATATATATAATACATATTATAACTATGCTAAGTACATAAAGCCCTGAATTTGCACACCCCAGTACAGTAGGTGGCAGTATGCACCTGAACAAGTTGGTTGCGACCCGCCAATAAAACCAGAGAGCATCTGTTGAGAGCACCATCCTTCTGGAGACCGCCTCCAGGGGTACCCCACGGCTGAACCACATAGGGTTCATCCAAGTTTTTACTGTTACACAGGCCTGATTCACCCTGACAAGAAAGCGGCCATGCTGCCAAGCATAAGATGGGACCTGAAGTTTCAGCCAGAATTGCAGAGGCCACACCCATAGAAGGCCAAGCCGCAAAACCGGCGAGGCAGAAGCCATCAGCCCTAACATCCTCTGGAAAAACTTAAGAGGGAAACAGGCTTTGTTCCTGACAGAAGCCACGAGCTGCTGAATTGCCAGGGCACGCTCTGACGAAAACTGCACCCAGGAACGTAATACGCTGGTGAGTGGCTGAGGAGCACGGATCTGTGATGATCTAGCTCAGTTCGAGACTGGGCCAATATCAGCCAGTCGTCGAGATAATTCAGAACCCGGACTCCCATCTGTCTCAGAGAGGAAAGCGTCGCGTTCATGCACTTCATAAAAGTAGCATACATGTTGTTGATTTTAAATCATCAAAATCATCCACATGTATGTTAGACCCTATACCGACTAAGCTATTGAAAGAGATGCTTCCACCTTTGCTTATATTATGGACAAGCAGGACATTTGAGAGCTGAACACCCAACCCGTCCTATTCAAGTGCCGGACCGCAGGGTGAGTTTATTGATTTCCTCCATCCAAACTACCCATTGTATTGACGTACCTGTCCAACTCACATTCCAAAGTAATACTCTGTCTACAAAAGCATTGTAGGACTCTGGGGCAGCGTGGAACTTCATTGATGAAAATTTTGTCAAAGTGCATAAAATACCATTGATACCGTGCAACTCTCCTTTGGCAGTGGCAGCGCTAGACGGACGCCCCCTGGGGACTGGTCATGTACTGCACACCACCACTGAACTCACCTTGCAAGTTGGAGCACTACACACTGAAAAAATTCTTCTTTTTGTCATCCACTCTCCATACAACCTGGTAATTTTGGTTTACCCTGGCTACAGAATCGTAATCCATTATATCATGGTGGGAAAAACAGATAATTTGTTGGGACCCTATCTGCTCTTCCACATGCTTAAAGTCCATCCACACCATCCCGGTGAGAACAAACACAATAACAAACATTACCAATTCTGCCCCCAATGTACCCCCTGAATATTCTGACCTACTGGAAGCATTTGGCAAAACTAAAGCCTCTCATCTACCACCACATCGACCAAGCGACTATGCCATCAAACTTCTGCCAGGTACCACACCACCTAGGGGCAGAATCTTTCCCCTGTCACAGCCTGAAGCTGAAGCCATGAAAACTTACATAGTGGAGGAGCTAGCTAAGGGTTTCATCTGCCCATCCACTTCACCAGCAGCAGGGTTCTTCTTTGTGGAGAAGAAAGATGGTGGCCTTCGACCTTGTATCGATTACCGTGGGTTAAATGAGATAACGATCAAGTTCAGATATCCACTACCCCTGGTTCCAGCTGCTTTGGAACACCTCAGAAGTGCCAAAATTTTCACCAAACTTGATCTACGATCCGCCTATAACCTCATTCGCATCCAGGGAGGGGATGAATGGAAGACTGGTTAGGTTAGGTTAGGTTACTTTATTAGTACCCGCAGGTAAATTTGTACAAAGTACAAAGGCATTGATATCACAAAGACAAAAAACAAACAAAAAACAAAATAAACAGTTACATGATACATGTGCACAAGGCTCCACCACTCAAGACTTATAATATATACATAAAACCTGTACCTTCATATACAAATGCACATCCCTGCATATATGCATATATATATATATATATTCATTCATTATAGACATTCACAGACATGCTGAACGAGTCTGTAATAGTATACATTGGTGACATCTAAATCTACTCTGACACCCAAGAAGAGCACGTCAGCCGAAAAGTGTGAATTCCATCAAACCTCGACTACATTCCTTGGGTACGTCATCAGTCCTGAAGGGGTGTCTATGGATGAAAGCGAGGTACGGGCAGTGCTAAAATGCCCTCAGCCTACTTCAATAAAAGAGCTCATCAGCTTCATCAGGAACTATAGCTCCATCGTAGCTCCACTCACCTCCATGGTAAAGAAAGGGAACTCCTAGCTTTACTGGTCCACTGACGCCACTCAAGCCTTCAATTAAAGAACCACTTCACTTCTGCACCCATCTTCCATCATCCCGACCCAAACATCCCATTCGTAGTGGAGGTAGATGCTTCAAATACAGGCATTGGTGCTATCCTTTCACAGCGGCAAGGCAATCCTCCTAAACTTTCTGGCACTGAACAGAATTATGATGTTGGCAACTGCGAACTACTCGCCATAAAAGCTGCTTTCAAAGAACGGTGCCATTGGTTGGAGGGGCCGAAACATTCATTCCTGGTTCTGACACACCATCGCAACCTTGAGGACTTGCACTCTGCCAAAAGACCAGCCAGATGGGTTCTGTTCTTCAATCGATTTGACTTCTCAATCACATATCATCCTGGATCAAAAAACACCAAAGCTAACGCATTATCTCGCAACATGACCTCACTCCTCTGAACCCCTCTCCAGACTCTATTATTCCATCATCCTTGATTCTAGCTACAGTCCAGTGGGACACCATCTCTGAAATAACCCTGGCGAGCACTCAAAACCCACTCCCCCTGGAATGCCCGCCGAATCAAACATTTGTTCCTCCTAATCTAAGAGAAAAGGTAATTCATTCAAGCTCCGGCCACCCAGGTATTACGGCGACAGTATGTCTGCTGCGGAACCAGTTCTGGTGGGAAACATTACAAGCTGACACCAATTCGTTCGTGAACTCCTGTCACATCTGTGCTGCAGCAAAGTCTTCCAAGTTACCACCAGCAGGGCTACTACATCCCCTACCCACACCACATCGACCCTGGTCACACATAGCCATCGACTTCATCACTGACTTGCCTGTTTCACAAGGTAATACCATGCCGGTTAATGCCGGTTAATGCCTGTCAGCCTTTGATGCAGCAGAACACCTTTTCCACTACGTGTTCCGTTATTATGGTCTCCCTGAAGACATAGTATCTGCCAGCAGAACCAATCTGATTGGAGCCGCTTCCTCCCCTGGGCAGAATATGCTCAAAATTCCATTGTCAAGCCCTCCACGAAGCTAACGCCCTTTCAGTGTGTTTTGGGGTTTCAACCTCCTCCGTTTCCTTGGTCTGGTGAGCTGTCGAGGTACCTGCTGTGGATGAATGGTTCAGTAAAGCCGTATGGATTCAGGCTCATGTCCACTTACAATGGGCCATAGACAGGAGTAAAGTGCAAGTGATCGTCATCATCGATCCAGCCCCAACTACTTTCCTGGACAGTGGGTGTGGCTTTCAACTTGAGACCTTCGGCTGTGATTACCTTACAAGAAACTCAGTCCAAGGTATGTGGGTCCCCTTAAAATCTTTAGACAAATTAATCTTGTGTCATAACGCCTCAAACTGCCTACTTTGGCAGAGCCTACTTTTGCGGCTCCTCAGTGCCCTCTAAAGCCATCATTGTGGTTTGGTCTCACTGGTTCATCGTCTGCACCCAGATCTCTACATCCTTCAGCTTCATCTCCATACATTGTTCCGCTAATGCTGACTGCCAAATCTCCACCATGGCCCCTCACTCAATCAACTCTGCCATGGACCCTTGTCCTAGTTTGTGCTAGTTGGTTCCCTAGGTTACTGATTACGTTCACCGGTCAATTGTTGTCTCCCTGTGTATTTAAACCCTTGTTGTCCTTAGTGCAGTGTTAATCGTTGTTACTTTATGTGGTGGTTTTGCTATCCTGTTTCCTAGTTATCTCCTGCATGTTCCCTTGTTTGGATTTATAATTAAGGACTACATTGTTTGCTTCTCCATCATTGTGCATTTTAATACAGCCCCAGCATGACAAACTGGTGCTTTTGTGTGTTTAGTATGGATACAGTGGGAGTGAATGTGATTGAAACAGCGGCTCTAGGGAGACCCTTCCAGCTGGGGATGCTGTATGACTGCAGGAAAGATGCTCTAATACCAGGTACACAAACACAAAATCTTCCAGCCTATAACACAGAGCTTCCCAACCTGGAGCCCCTATAACACTGCACATTTTACATGTCTCTTTTGTCTCCCTTGTGAAAAAAAAGTGCACTTTAGTATACTTCTATAAAGTGTACTTATTGCACAAATAATATACTTTAAAAGAACACACTTAAGTGTGAATTAAATGTAATGTTTTCATCGCTTAAGTGCATTCTATTTGAAATTCATTTCAAATGTATCACAGATTGAGTTCATATTAAATGTAATAAGTTGAACTTTTGAGTGATTTTTTTTTTAACTTGAGTGGGACTTTAATACAACTATGACAACCTTTGTAATTGCTTCTAGTATCTTTAAAATATAGTTGAAGTGCACTGCCCAATGTACTAACTAGCAATTAATGTGAACTAAAATATATTTTAATATCAGTTATCAATACACTTAAGTGTGAATTAAATGTAATGTTTCAACCGCTTAAGTGCATTCTATGTGTAATTAATTTGAAATATATCACAGATTAAGTTCATATTAAATGCAATAAGTTAAACTTTTGAGTGATTTTTTTGAACAACTTAAGTGGAACTTTAATACAACTTTATGATAACCTTCATAATCACTTCTAGTATCTTTAAAATATAATTGAAGTGCACTCCCCAATGTAGTAACAAGCAATTAATGTGAACTAAAATATATTTTAATATCAGTTATCAATACACTTAAGTGTGAATTAAATGTAATGTTTCAGCCGCTTAAGTGCATTCTATTTGTGATTAATTTGAAATATATCACAGATTAAGTTCATATTAAATGCAACAAGTTGAACTTCTGAGTGATTTTTTTTAAAGCACTTAAGTCGGACTTTAATACAATTTTTTTAGGTACTTTGAAATATGGTAAAAGTGTACTTCCGAATGTACTGACAAGCAATTAATGTGAACTTAAATATACTTTAATGTAATTTACATGTACACTATTATATAATTGAATACATTTGTAATTACACTATTTGTTATTACATATAATAATGAAGTTACAATTTAGTATATTTCAAAATATTACAATCAACACAAATGCAAATTGAAACCCTCTACATTTACTGACAGAATAATCTCTAAAACAAATGCACAAAAAACTTTTTTTTGATGCACAAGAAAAACCGTCTCAGGTTACGTATGTAACCATGGTTCCCTGAGAACAGGGAACGAGACTCTGCGCTGACTGCGCTATGGGGAACGTCCTCCGTGACCCGTGCTCGAAATGCCAAAAATCACCACACTCCAATCCTATTGGCCGGCGACAGCCTATCACGTCAAACGCCGCGAACCGTGACGTATAAAGGGAGCGCCTGGGGAAACAGCCGACATCTCGTCTCGTTCCCTGTTATCAGGGAACCATGGTTACATATGTAACCTGAGACGTTCCCTTTCGAAAGGGAACTCCACTCTGCGCTGACTGCACTATGGGGAACGATATACCCACGCCGCCATGCTAGAGGAGAATGCCAGTCCACATGTCTGGACATCCGGCAGTTCCAGGGAAAAACCGGGGGCAGGACTCCAAGGCTGTCAGTGACAGCATTCCCTACGGCCAACAGCCCAAGCTGAGCCTAAAAGAGGCCTTCCGAAAAAAGCCTACCAAGGCTGCTCGAGCATCTGGAGCCAACAGCCCGAGAGGCAAGGCAAGGCAAGGCAAGGCAAGTTTATTTGTATAGCACATTTCCCTTTATGGGGGTGGTCCCTTTAAGGGAATGTGGCCAAGGAACCAAAGGAACCTCGGCCAGTCACTCGGGGGGAAAAATCCATCCCGCTGCCACCAAGGAGGCCTAGCCAGATCCAGCGAAGCTAAATCTGGCCTAGCCAACCTTGTCTGATATACAGAATCTCCAAGCGCAAACTCCAGAGAGGAGAGCAGGAAAGAGCGACTGCGAAAGGGCAGTAAGCAACTCAAACCCACACGCAGAGACGGGCATCCTGGAGAGCGAAACTCGGCTAAACGCTATGGACCCTCGTATGAGGGGAGTACAACCACTCATCCAAGGATCTACTCAGCCGTTAACAAGGTGCTGAGGAGGCTGTGCGCTAAAGACCCCTGACCCAGGGGAGCACAAACCAGCCTGGGGGCCGGTCTAACGGGAGACTTCATAGAAGTCTACAACCATACCAGCTTAGGGAGCTAAGCACAATTACGCAGTTAACCCCGAAGGGAAGTACAAAGCTCAACCTAACAGACAGACCGTAAAGCGGGCACATAGTCATGGAGGCCAGGAAAAAGGGCCTACAACATAACCAGAGTTCACCAGAGAACTAGAACTGAATGCAGACGGCGGTAGCCCAGGATGGCCTGTAGGGCCACACCCTATTGCATATCAAGGTGGAGCAAACACCAAGACATAACAGCTGCAAGTGCCCACGAGACAGCCCGTCCAAAACAAACCAGCGAGCAGTGCACTCGGTGAAGTACCTTCTACTCTTTAAGCAAGAGGAGTACAACATACGCCATCATGCGCTAAGGAAAGGCCCCATGGGCCTATAATCCCAGCAGGCACGTGGCATCAGCTCGTGGCAGTGTTATCAGGGTTCAAGCTAAACAGACTGACTACACAGGAGGTCATAGTCAACCCGAGACCCGGCCAGCCGGCGAAACCATCCCTTTTGTTTGTCAAAGGTCAGCATGCTCCACAGGAGGCCTTTACGGCCTACCCGTCACACGCGACATCAGCCAGCGGCCACTAAAGTTCTAGGAGCAAAAATAGAACCTGTTAGATAGACAGAAAATATTTTAGCTCGACTAGAGCTAAAGGGAATAAACGCACAATTTACTCAGTAAAAACATTTTTTACTCTCAGCGAGAGGAGTACCAAGCTAAACTCCGACATGCTAGCAAAGGAAGGCCTAAAAGTGGCCTGTAACGTTAAAAGCGCGCGGTGATAGCTAGTGTGTTTATACAACACCCAAGGGGTATGAGACGTACAGAAACCCATACAAGCTGTGCCAACATGCTAGGTAAGACATGAAAGGAGGCCTCAACGGGGGCCAACGACTTCCATAAACATCTGGCAACAACAGAGTAACGTATGACTCATCATGGAATGATGCCCGTACACGACCAGTATAGCTGGGCCAACAGGAAGCTATAAGAGAGGCCTGGAAAGGCCTGCTACTTAAAGAACCATGTGGCCAGGGTCATGACAGGGCCCTAGCTACAAGGAAGGGCCAGTATAACCTAAAATGATAATTTTAAGGGAACTAGCTACACAACCTGAGTCTAGGCATACACATTCCAGCAGGCAATGTTAATATGCTAAACAGCGTGAGCGTAACCAGCATCGTAGACCAACAGCGCTGTATCCGTATCCTCTTACATATATTTATATATAATCTATTTTTAATCTCTATAATAAAAATGTATAATTCAGATTTTGATCTCCATATCCATTTACATATATATATCTTCCACAGGGTTTTTTCTAAGCACGCTGGGTTTTTCTCCTAGGGGGTTTTTTCCACCCCTGGAAGTCAGCTGACATTGGCTTAATGTAGCACCATCTTGTATATGTTACATATTACCACGCCTGCTTGTACAGCTTATTTTTAACCACTTCTCTTTTTTTCTGTGCTTCTAATATGTAAAGCTGCTTTGAAACAATTACCAATTGTAAAAAGCGTTATATAAATAAATTTGACTTGACTTGACTGCATACAGAGAGGCTAAAAGGCAAATAGCCAACAATAAAACAGCAATGAACCCCAGATGCTGTGGTGCAAACGACCGGGAGAAGTCTGGTAAACAAAATTCCCTACACTCACCCTGAGTGTGCGATCCAACAGGTGATGCACTCAGTGAAACACAAACCCTAAATGGGGAGTACAACAGCACCGTATTCATATATAGAGGCCGGATAAAGCCTGCTATCATAGAAAACAGGTGTAACCTGTGGCAGCACAAGCACGCTCACATAACACGCCTGCATAAACATATGAAGGGAAAATATGGGCAAAAAACGGCCAGCAACTTCTTCAGAAGGAGGCCAGAACTAGGAACTATACAACCGCAGGGGGATAGTCATAACAGGGGGATGTAAACAAACATACACCTAACCTAGTTCTAGCCTAGCCGCTAGCTAAGGACTGTATGTAGACCACGCTACACTCGGGCTACAAATTCCTAAACACACAGAGAAAGCAGTGCAAGCAACAGCATTAGGTGGCCGAAAAACCGGCCAACACATAACTGACAATAGCGAAAGCTAGTTCTATCACTATCAGCCGAGAAACTACACCAACGCTAAACAACAAAGCGGCCATAAAGGGCCTGCCTGTAACAGTCAGCCTAACATACAGTTATTTGCCCAAATAACCCCTTAAAAACATGAACAGATGACAACTAAATGCACGGGAAGCTATACAGGAAAAGCAAGGTCTATATTGAGAATGAAAAATGGACCTGGCTTACCTCCTGCGGCTCGTAGAACGCAGATTCCTCCCCGATTCGTCACACGGAGGGGAAAATCCAAAGTCCCATAAGCCCAAAAGCACTTTCACTATCAAGCCAGATGGCAGGCCGTCAGGAATATATCCATCATAGGCCCACAACATCAGCCCGACTGTAAAGCCCGCAGCATATAGATGTCACAAACGCTACCGGGAGGCGAAGGAAGAGCGAGGGCGAGAAAAAGCCCTCGCGAGAGCGGAGATCGATTACCGGCGCTGCTGGTGCCGCTCCTCGATCACCTCCCTCAAATCTTGATTCTTCCTTCTACCATCTCGCCGTCTCTGCGACTTACTCCGAGGAGGAGGAGGTGCACGAGCGGCGGCACTTTCCCTCTGGGCCTGCCTCTGAGCCTCGGCTCGAGACGGCCCGGGATCTCCCGGCTGTCTGGGCCCAGAGCTGGATCTGAGCGGGATGCAAGATCTAAACGCCGCGGAGCGCGTCTTCGCCTCCCTGATCAAGACCCGTAAGCAGATCAGCCTGGTACGCCAGAAGCACCGTCATCGTGTGCAATGCCGCACCAGCCTGACCTGCAGCGGCGTAAGCCCTGCCATTTAAACGTGACGTCACCTTCAACGCTTTGGATGGCAGGGCCCTCGCCGGAGTTGCCGGGCCATGGGTAGAGAGAAAAAGATCGTCTAACCTGCTGCGAGCGGGTTCCCTCCTCACGCGCTCCCAGGGCAGCTGCAGTCTGCTCGAGGCGCTTTCCATAACCTCCAGCAACTCCGAAAAACGCAGCGCAGGGAGGCCGAGCGGGAGCCGCGGGCTCGCCCGCTTCTCCCGCCTCGGCCATCTTCTGTTCTCTGGGGCTTTGGACCAAGAGAGCACTCGCTCCTGAGTCCGAGGATGTTAAGGATAAAACATTGTCGTCATCCGCCAGAAGCGCGTCCTCGTCAGTCGCTTCAGCTTGAGAAAGATTGACACCCCTCTCAAATTCTTCAGCGAGCTCCACCTGCGAGCCCCATGATTTCAATCGCCGCTGAGCCTCAGCACGAGCGGGGCCGGAACCACCAGGCAGCAGTGGTGGCACCTCTCCCCTCGAGAAGAGGGCCAAACGAGAACGGAGCGTTTTCATAGGAAAACGCTCACAGTTAGCACAGGCAGCACCCTCGAGTACTGACCGTGCGTGCTCCTCGCCCAGACAGAAAAATGCACAAGTTGTGTGTGTCCTCCGGTGTCAGAAACCTGGGACAAGGATCAGCACACTTCCTGAACGATTTAGCAGACCTATTTTCTTTTGGCAGAGTGAAAATGGCACGAGCAAAAGCAGTCGCGAAAAGACAAGAGGATGTCGGCTGTTTCCCCAGGCGCTCCCTTTATACGTCACGATTCGCGCCGTTTGACGTGATAGGCTGTCGCCGGCCAATAGGATTGGAGTGTGGTGATTTTTGGCATTTCGAGCACGGGTCACGGAGGACGTTCCCCATAGCGCAGTCAGTGCAGTGTGCAGGGCTGCGTTATCCTAATGGGCAACATGGGCTGCAGCCCAGGGCCCCGAACACTGGGGGGCCCCCGAAACAATCCTCTTTTGCGTTTTAAAACACATCGTCGTCACACACCCGAATCAAGAGTCACAGGCGCAGCGGACACGCACGCAGGAATACAACCAGGACAGTGGCGTAGCGTCTGGCTATGCACGTGCATATGGGCCTGGGTGGATTGGTGGCCCGCTATTACAGTCTTAACACCAAGGTATACTTCGGGCGTTCGCATCGCGTAATTTTCGTCATCAGGAGAGTTCGCAGACTTCCGCGCTCCCCGTCCGCATGCAGCCCAATTTTTGTGATGGCACGGACCGTGTGTGTACTGTACAACAGCCCATGTGAAAGTGAATTGAGTGCTTGAAAACAAAAGTCCACTAGATAGTGCGCAGTGCACACACCGAACGCATCTTTCCGCAGCCAAATACTTTCAAAGGCTCGCACGCGCGTCTGTGCGCGACACAGAAGCCGTGTGCATGTTCATAAAAATGAAGCATAATAGAAATAATATTGTCAATAACTTGCTAAAGCTTATCTATGTTGTTACTACTAAAATCATTAAGGAGCTGAATAAATGGACAAAGAAAGAGTCCATACAATGTCTTAACGATGATCTATTGCATTTGACCGTCATTTTAAAGTGAGTTTCTGAAACTTATGCATGCATTAATGTCAGTAGTACAGAATTTTAAAGGAGTCATATTGGTTTTCTGAAAAAAATCGGCCACATCTGCACATTTTAAGATACTGCAAAAGATGTGAATAAATGTAACTCGTACATTCGTTGGGTGGATACTTTTTATTCAACGAAATAAAATGCACATAAAACGTGATGGAAACATATTTAGAGAAGAAACGAATAGTACATTTATTAAGTATAAAACATGCATAAAAAAAAAGTCTGTGACAGAACTAGAATAATCTTCAGACACATATCACATCTGAAATTATATTCTGAAATTCCAAAGCCAGAGTCGAATCGGTCGAATTTAAACTTGGACTTGTTAAAAAGCCTTTTTTAAATTTAAATCTTATTTTTTACATTTTTAGATCAGCAATGCAAAGTCATAATGATGGAGGAGCGCATATGAGTCTATTGTTGTTGTCAATCCATCCTAGAAATGTTTTTACCATTTTTGTCTGCATGTTTTAAACTGATAATATCATATTCATATTAAAATCTTAATTTGCATAAGACGCGCGATTATGGATGTCGAGGGGAAGGGGGAGGGGCCCTTTGCGTTCGTTAGCCCAGGGCCCCGCGAAGGCTTAACGCGGCACTGGCAGTGTGGAGTTCCCTTTCGAAAGGGAACCAAGAAACACAACACTCTCATTTAAAAAGAGTCTGGAGGACAGTGAGGCTTATATGCACTATAATTTTCTCCTCACATACAAATGTACCTAAAACCTACCCATCACAAACTTTCTGCATTTTTACATTTTCAGATAAAATCATTCTGTATGATGATAAATAAGATAACACCCATGAATTAATACAAACAAAATGTAAAGAAAAGATTCAAAACTTCTGGTAACTGTACAATAATTTTCTATTAGTTAACATGAACTATGAATGAAAAATACTTTAAGCATTTATAAATCCTAGTTAATATTACTTATGCATTATTAAAATCAAAAGTTGCATATGTTAATAGATAATGCACTGTAAACTAACATGAACAATAACTATACATTTTATTAACTTGAAAAAAATATTTTTTTATTGTCTAATGTTAACAAATATTGATAAATACTGTAAAAACGTTAATGCACATAGTTAGATAATGTTGTCTAATATATTAATTGATGTTAACAAGCGAGACCTTTTGTAAAGTGTTACCTTTTGTAAACCTTGTTACTTATAAGCTCTGCAACCCTTACTAGCACAAACATTAAACAGGACCAAAAGTTTTCTTCTAAAATCTTACTCCAGCATTACAGTGAATGTAATTTTGAAAAGAAAAAAAAAACAAAATAAAACAATGGATTCCAAAGGCACAAAAACAAGAAAACCAAAATTGTCTGTCACCACCTTTTTTTAAGTTGTATGAAAAAGTGCTGTTTATGTCAATGTCCCAGAAGCTCTCCATTGGCAGAAAACCTTAAATGTCCATGAAGCTGCGCACCACCTCTACACAGTATGCATAAATGAACATGTTCCAAAGAGGCAAGAAAGTAAAAAAAAAAATACCTGGAGGGGAAAAAAAACAGAAGTAAAACAATTGTTTGTTAACAGAGTTTGTAAACAGAGTCAGTCCATTATTATAATTGGCTCAATTGAATGAAAGCAATATATTATATATATATATATATATATATATATATATATATATATATATATATATATATATATATATATATATATATATATATATATATATATACTGTACTTGAACTCCAAAGTTTATATACACCTTTGTAGGTGTATATAAACTTATATTGGCCTACACCTACTTATATACTTATATACACCTTTGTAGGTGTTGTTTTTGAAAATAATAAAAAATGAACAAAGACATTTCTGTCCTTTTTCACCACCCTCCTAGACCCATTTGGTATTCCTAAAGGCAAAGAGTTGCTGATAGTGATTGAAGCCTGTGGCCAAGATGTTTACTGTGTACTGATCATTTCCTCCACTTTAATACCAGTTACAGTGTGAAATAAATATGAATGAACATCTGAAGGTATGTTACAAGATACAGTACAACTGATCCATAACATGTCACACTCATGTGTTTCAACGCGTGGAAAGACATCAATAAAACAGCTTGTAAACAATGTCACGTAATGTCGCATTTACTTCAGAAAAATCATATTCAGCATAAACTCATTAGTCAGCTATAGAGAGGAGCATTCTGCTAATTATATGCACCAAGTACATGTTCATTATAATTTTATTTTAAATATTTTTTTTTTTATAATTCATTTATGTATTTAATGTTTGAATAAATCATTTATGACAGCTACAATTTAAAGGTAAACTAGAACTTTTTTTAAAAGATGTAATATAAGTCTAAGGTGTCCCCTGAATGTGTCTGAAGTTTCAGCTCAAAATACCCCATAGATTTTTTTTTATTCATTTTTTTAACTGCCTATTTTGGGGGCATCATTATAAATGAGCCGATTCAGGGCTACTGGCCCTTTAATTCTCGTGCTTCACGCCCACGGAGCTTGCGCGTGCCTTGAACAGTGCATAAACAAAGTTCACACAGCTAATATAACCCTCAAATGGATCTTTTCACAAAGTGTTCGTCATGCATGCGTCAGATTATGTGAGTATTGTATACTGTTATATTGTTTACATTTGATTCTGAATGAGTTTGATAGTGCTCCGTGGCTAAAGCTAACATTACACACTGTTGGAGAGATTTATAAAGAATGAAGTTGTGTTTATGAATTATACAGACTGCAAGTGTTTAAAAATGAAAATAGCGACGGCTCTTGTCTCCGTGAATACAGTAAGAAACGATGGTAACTTTAACCACATTTAACAGTACATTAGCAACATGCTAACGAAACATTTAGAAAGAAAATTTACAAATATCACTAAAAATATCATGATATCATGGATCATGTCAGTTATTATCGCTCCATCTGCCATTTTTCGCTGTTGTTCTTGCTTGTTTACCTAGTCTGATTATTCAGCTGTGCAGATCCAGACGTTAATACTGGCTGCCCTTGTCTAATGCCTTTCATAATGTTGGGAACATGGGCTGGCGTATGCAAATATTGGGGGCGTACACCCCGACTGTTACGTAACAGTCGGTGTTATGTTGAGATTCGCCTGTTCTTCTGAGGTCTTTTAAAGGCACCTTTAAATGTTTATATTTCAAAAAACAAATTAGAGTAGAAATATGATTATGTAATTCTAAAGTTTACATAATCATTTATTATAAAAAAACATAATTGAGTGTAATTTTAGTTTTGGATATGTAAATCAGCTAATTTCAACCTTCAATATTATAGTAATATAGTACCAAGTGACTCCCTCTTATAGTTTACAGCATTATTTGAGAGATTTTTTTTCCTCAAGAAAATTTGCCATTTACTGTGTCTGATATACATCCAAAATAATCGATATTGAATCGAAATCGAATAATAAGCTTGTGAATAGAAATCAAATCGAATCATGAAAATTGTGTCAAAACCCAGCCCTACTAAATACTGTTAAGACTTAGCTGAAAAAATATAAAGCTCTATTTATTTAATTTGTTTCTTTGTTCTATATGCTTATAATTTGTTCATTATTTTCTGTGTGCATGCACTCACCTAATTGACCCAATCCTCCTAGAATGATTAATTCTTTCCAAATAGAGCTATTTAAGTCATCTGGTGATTTTTTTCTTTTTCATATCGCAATATATATTGCAGAAAATAATAATATAAACATTTTTATTCCTACTTTACAACGAATTAAACATAACTTTATCAATTAGACAAATATAGATAAATAACCCAAGACCCAAGCAAATTGAGGGGTTTTGCTTTGAAAATAAAAATATCATTATATATAAATATATAATGATTAGATGGGGATTTGTAAGTGCACAGGTGAGAATTTATTACTTGCAAATAGAAAAGATTCAAAGCATTTAAAAGCTATAAGGACAGTTGATGGCAGTGTTTTAGCTTGTAGTGTGTGATCAGGGTGGCTGAATTAATGGAAAAACATGGAAAATCACCTCATCAATATGGGTTTTTGATTCCACACAGCTTGCACTGTATCTCCAATGACAAATCTGTACTGATCCTACAAAAATAAATATATATAACTCCATATAAGCACAAAAATATTACATATTACAAACACAAACAGTAATTGAACACCTCAC
Organism: Megalobrama amblycephala; assembly: GCF_018812025.1. Lineage (NCBI taxonomy): Eukaryota > Metazoa > Chordata > Actinopteri > Cypriniformes > Xenocyprididae > Megalobrama > Megalobrama amblycephala. Next base: position 52,358 of record NW_025953370.1, read on the forward strand.
TTTTCAAATGCAAAAAGAAAAATAGATTATAAGCAGTATTTCTAGAGGAGGTAATACAGGTCCTTCTCAAAAAAATTAGCATATTGTGATAAAGTTCATTATTTTCCATAATGTAATGATAAAAATTAAACTTTCATATATTTTAGATTCATTGCACACCAACTGAAATATTTCAGGTCTTTTATTGTTTTAATACTGATGATTTTGGCATACAGCTCATGAAACCCAAAATTCCTATCTCAAAAAATTAGCATATCATGAAAAGGTTCTCTAAACGAGCTATTAACCTAATCATCTGAATCAACTAATTAACTCTAAACACCTGCAAAAGATTCCTGAGGCTTTTAAAACTCCCAGCCTGGTTCATTACTCAAAACCGCAATCATGGGTAAGACTGCCGTCCAGAAGGCCATCATTGACACCCTCAAGCGAGAGGGTAAGACACAGAAAGAAATTTCTGAACGAATAGGCTGTTCCCAGAGTGCTGTATCAAGGCACCTCAGTGGGAAGTCTGTGGGAAGGAAAAAGTGTGGCAAAAAACGCTGCACAACGAGAAGAGGTGACCGGACCCTGAGGAAGATTGAGGAGAAGGACCGATTCCAGACCTTGGGGGACCTGCGGAAGCAGTGGACTGAGTCTGGAGTAGAAACATCCAGAGCCACCGTGCACAGGCGTGTGCAGGAAATGGGCTACAGGTGCCGCATTCCCCAGGTCAAGCCACTTTTGAACCAGAAACAGCGGCAGAAGCGCCTGACCTGGGCTACAGAGAAGCAGCACTGGACTGTTGCTCAGTTTTGCATGTCATTCGGAAATCAAGGTGCCAGAGTCTGGAGGAAGACTGGGGAGAAGGAAATGCCAAAATGCCTGAAGTCCAGTGTCAAGTACCCACAGTCAGTGATGGTCTGGGGTGCCATGTCAGCTGCTGGTGTTGGTCCACTGTGTTTTATCAAGGGCAGGGTCAATGCAGCTAGCTATCAGGAGATTTTGGAGCACTTCATGCTTCCATCTGCTGAAAAGCTTTATGGAGATGAAGATTTCGTTTTTTCAGCACGACCTGGCACCTGCTCACAGTGCCAAAACCACTGGTAAATGGTTTACTGACCATGGTATTACTGTGCTCAATTGGCCTGCCAACTCTCCTGACCTGAACCCCATAGAGAATCTGTGGGATATTGTGAAGAGAAAGTTGAGAGACGCAAGACCCAACACTCTGGATGAGCTTAAGGCCGCTATCGAAGCATCCTGGGCCTCCATAACACCTCAGCAGTGCCACAGGCTGATTGCCTCCATGCCACGCCGCATTGAAGCAGTCATTTCTGCAAAAGGATTCCCGACCAAGTATTGAGTGCATAACTGAACATAATTATTTGAAGGTTGACTTTTTTTGTATTAAAAACACTTTTCTTTTATTGATCGGATGAAATATGCTAATTTTTTGAGGTTTTTTGGGTTTTCATGAGCTGTATGCCAAAATCATCAGTATTAAAACAATAAAAGACCTGAAATATTTCAGTTGGTGTGCAATGAATCTAAAATATATGAAAGTTTAATTTTTATCATTACATTATGGAAAATAATGAACTTTATCACAATATGCTAATTTTTTGAGAAGGACCTGTATATTGAACATTACTGGTGGTTATAATAGCGATTAAATGTATATAATTGTCTTTGAATGTTACAAGATCAGATCTTTGAATTTAGTTCTGCAAATTTAACTTAAAGTCATTTAAAATGATTTAAAAAGTCAGAGTTCAATGACTTTTAAAAATATTATATTTTCAGCAGCCAGATTCTTTGAACAAGCCCACACACCCGACCACATTCATATATAAGAAATTATTATAATGCAATCATAAATAAATTATAGGAAACAAGATGAATTCACCTCCATATTGCGATTAAACTAAATAAGTTAAAGTTACACTCTTAATGGCAATAAGAACTGCTATGTTCCGGTGAAAAAAATAAAAATAAAGAGAGCATACTTACTTGCTTCTTTATTTGTAGTACATAACGTCTCATCTGTAGTCATCCAAACGTGCGCTGCTTTGTTTTCTTCTTTGATCAGCAAAGTTGCCTCGCGCATCGTGATCACAGAAAGATGTCTGAAAGTGCATTTTTCAAACTCTGGTGAAGTAGTGCGCCGTCATGACGTAGTATTTTGGCGCATGCGCATTAAACAAAAAGTTTATAGGCTATAATACATGCATGATTAAATTTCTCTTCAAGTTGTTTTTCTAATTTATTGTTGTAGTTAGACTACGTTTACAGAACTTGACTCATTTGCCTAACTAAAATTCAATTATTGTATAGTTTAGTCTGATTAAAATTAAATATATTTTAACTGAATATGAATTCAAATAAATTGTTAAACTTTTGCTTGCAATTAATGCAATAAAAAAATGTTTAATCAACTTAGAACAACAATGATATTAAAAGTATTATACATATATGTAAAGTACAGCACTATTGCATTAAGTATCACAAATACAGCACTCCATAAAAAAAAATATTTTATGTCAAATATTATGTAGAAAACTGACACTAGTCGAGTTTAGAGCAGGAGCTGGTGATAAAAATTTCAACAATAAGTTGTACCGGATTATACTGTATAAGCAAGTGTATTGAAATTCAAAAGAAAAATAAATTTCAAGTGTATTAATGCACACAGTATAATATATACTGTGTGCATTAATACACTTGAAATTTATTTTTCTTTTGAATTTCAATACACTTGCTTATACAGCTTGTACAAAGACTAAGCACATTTAAAATACATAAACAAATGTCATTTTGGACAATACTTAAGTTGAAATTAAAATAAATTATTTTTCAAGTGCTTTACTATATAAGTCAATACATCAGAATAAGTTTACTTAAACACTATAAAGTCATAATTTAGTAAAAATTAAGTGCATTTTTAAAAAGTGCTCTTAAGCATGTTTAGAAATATTGTCATAAAAGTGTACTTTAAGTAAAGTTAATTAGACATTATTACAAAGTGCATTTTTTTTAAAAGTGTTAATAAATATTGTCATTAAAGTGTACTTTCTGTAAGTAAAACTTAATTAGACATTATTTTTAAAAAGCGCACTTAAGCGTGTTAATAAATATTGTCATTAAAGTGTACTTTCTGTAAGTGAAACTTAATTAGACATTATTACCAAGTGCATTTTTAAAAAGTGCACTCAAGCGTATTAATAAATATTGACATTAAAGTGTACTTTCTTTAAGTACAACTTAATAAGTCATTATTACAAAGTGCATTTTTAAAAAGTGCACTTAAGTGTGTTAATAAATATTGTCATTAAAGTTTATTCTATTTAAGTACACTTAAGTGGCCTTTAATTTTTAATTATATTATATTATCTGCAAGTGCACTTTTTAAAAAGTATACTTTAAGATTTTAAGTACACACAAAGTACACTTTCAATACAACTAAATGCACTTCTTTTTCACAAGGGCTGACATACTGTACTCATTTCAGGTCTTGGAGTCTCTACAAATGAGCTGATGACCTGAATCAGTTGTGTTTGATTAAGGAGATATACAAAACATGCATGACTCTAGAGGGTGCCTCTGTACCCACATTCACATCAATGAATACATAACAGGCCAGAGCCTTTCCAAATTTGGTAACACTTTATAATAACGTTCAGTTATAAGTCACTTTATTAGTTAGTTAATTATTAGTTAATGATGAACTAATAATTTACAAAACATGATTATATGTTTATAAATGATTGATAAGTGATATGTTAATATTTTATGAATGTTTTATTAATTCAGTTATAGGTCATTTATAAATTATTAGATAATGTTCAACAAATCATTTACAAAACATGAATATACATTCATATATGAGAAATAAGTGATATACTAACATTTTATGAATGTTTTATTAATTTGGCTATAAGTCATTTATAATTTATTAGTTAATGATCAGTGATTAGTTAATGGTTATTAGTAAATTATCATTAGTAAATGATCAGTATATGATTTATTGATGAAGTTGTAAGCTGGTCTGTGTTCAAAAGCACAAACATGCAGGTATGCTAAAGCACTATTTTTAAGAAGAGTAATTTATTTGTTTTGAAGTGGACAAACATTTATAAATGCCTTACAGTCAGGTGATTCCAGTGGATTATATTAAATCCTTTCACTCATCAGCACAGGCTTGTGTTCTGTGTGGAGTGTGTGGGGTCTAGTGATGAAGTCATCCTCTGATCCGGATTTACCTTCCACTGAAGCTCACATCAGGTGCACAGAGTTAAACAGTCCATGTGTGTCAGAGAAGACAGCTGTCTATACCCTCACCTGTCAGCACTTACACTGCAGTACACACTACAAAGTGTTCAACACCTGTTATAGATGTATAATTTATACATCTATACATCTCACCTGTTATAGATGTATAATCTATAACATATAATTTGTAAATGATGTATAATCATTTACAAATGATATGTAAGACATTTATAGGTGATGAATAGTTTACACTTTAGAATAGGGTATGCAGGAAGTGTTATAAATGACTTGTATACATATACAAATAATTTGTAACAGGAAAGAAAGGTCTACAAATGATATTTAACACATTTACAAGTGAAGAATAGTTTACACTTTAGAATACGGGATGCAGAAAGCTTTATAATGATTTATTCATGCGTTTACACATCATCTATAACAGGTGTTGAACACTTTGTAGTGTGTACTGCAGTGTGAGTGCTGACAGGTGAGGGTATAGACAGCTGTCTTCTCTGACACACATGGAGTGTTTAACTCTGAGCACCTGATGTGAGCTTCAGTGGAAGGTAAATCCGGATCAGAGGATGACTTTATCACTAGACCCCACACACTCCACACAGAACACAAGTCTGTGCTGATGAGTGAAAGGATGTAATATAATCCACTGGAATCACCTGACTGTAAGGCATTTATAAATGTTTATCCACTTCAAAACAAATAAATTACTCTTCTTAAAAATAGTGCTTTAGCATACCTGCATGTTTGTGCTTTTGAACACAGACCAGCTTACAACTTCATCAATAAATTATATACTGATCATTTACTAATGGTTTGTTCAACATTTGTTCATGATTAGCAATTGTTAATTGAGATAATGATACTAAAACAATTTTGTCATAAATACTTCAGTTATTATAAGTGATAAATAATATCTTAACTAATAGCTTATAAACCATCTACTAATGATCTATTTGATTTATTTAACTGAGATAACTTACAGCACATTTGTAAATTGTTAGCATAACACGTATTAATCATTTATGAACGTATATTGTAATGCTTTGTAAATGATTCATTCATCATTAACTAATAACTTATAAGTGTCTCGTAACTGAACTAATAAAACATTCATAAAATGTTAACATATCACTTATTAATCATTTATGAACATATAGCCATGTTTTGTAAATAATTTGTTCATAATTAACAAATAATTTATAAATGACTTATAACTGAATTTATAAAACATTCATAAATTATTAGTAGATCACTTATCAATCATTTATAAATGTATATTAATGTTTTGTAAATGATTTGTTAATCATTAACTAATAATTCATAAATGACTTATAACTGAACGTTATTATAAAGTGTTACCGTGGCGAGACCAATTACATTGAGTTATATCTCAAAGGAAACTGATCATGTATTCTCCAGTGTCTCACAACCATTGGTAGGGAAAGTGACCCTAATATCAATCAATCAATCAATTATTATTTATAGAGCACATTTAAACGCAAAAGGTTGACAAAGGTGCTTTACAAAGAATAAAAGAATCACAATGAATAAAATAAAAAGATAAAGAAGTAAAAAACAAAATAAACAAGCAATACGCAATAAACAGTATGCAAGAGAAACCCAGGATAACATACTAAGGATTGTTAAAAGCTAGAGAGAATAAATATGTCTTGAGATAAGATTTAAATGTAGTTATATAGTAAATAGTAAATAATGGTTGTACAGTACTAAACACTTTTCCAACTGCAGGAATCACACTGTGGGATCCAGAGAAGCTACAGCAGAGTCTACGAGTCCATCCCCAAATTAACACAAGTTTTATAGTCAAAGCTTCAGACTCTATTGATGACAAATCATCCTTACTGAAGATTGATGGCTCTCTGAAACTGAGTGTTTTAGGTGGACTCATCAATGTCAGTGGAGCAGCCAAATATCTGGAGGACACAAAGAAATCTTTCAGACAGCAGAGACTGACCCTACGTTATCATTCAACTAGCAGGTTTGAAGAACTGACCATGAATCACTTGGCGCCTGAAAATATAGTTCATCGTGAGGTGTTTGATAATGACACAGCAACACACGTGGTGACAGCAGTGCTGTATGGAGCAGACGCCTGCTTTGTGTTTGATAGAGAGGTTTCATCAGATGAGAAAATAAAGATAGTAGAAGGAGAAGCAAAATTAGCCTTTGAGAAGCTCAAAGGCATTTCAGTAGATGCAAACATCAATCTGAAGATGAATGACGCTCAGAAGAAAGCAGTCCAAAAATTCACATGCATGTTTTATGGCGACTTCCAGTTACCGTCTAACCCGACTACTTTTGAAGATGCGCTGAAGATTTTTACTGATCTTCCAAAGCTGCTGGGTGAAAAGAAAGAGCTGGCGGTTCCTCTGAGAGTTTGGCTTTATCCTCTCGACAAACTTCTCTCAAAAGCTTCCAAACTTCAGAAGGACATCAGCATGGATCTAATGATTAAAACCGAATCAGTGATTGAGATTTTAAATACAACTGAGATGAAATGCAGTGACCTTCTGGAAGACTCACCTGCTTCTACCTTGACTGCATTTCAGGATAAAATACTGCAAATGAAGCAAAACTGCTACATGTACAAACTGAGCCTTATGAAGAAACTCGGCTCTCTGCTGCCAAACATCCGTGGAGACGTGAAGAAGGAAACTGACCTGAATGATCTTCTACAAGATCATAATAAATCTCCATTCAGCGAAAGAGATCTTGCACAATGGCTGAAAGAGAGAGAAAGAGAGTCTGACGTCATTAAATCAGTCCTCAGACAGCTGAAGGATGCTGGTGCACAGGTAGAAGTCAACATAGATCTGATTTTAATGGATCTGGAAGCTGGAAATCTTGTCAGCTACACTTTCACATCACTGAACTGGTCAGATGTTCTGCTTCATAAACAAACCACCTATCTGACTAATTCAAATAATGGAGAAACTGATGAGAAGAACCCTGATTCAGAGCAAAAGTCTTGGCTCACTCCTGAGATGCAGAAGAACATGAAGAGCAACTTGAAGACATTTAAAGACTTGATTGATTCAAGAGACCGTAAACCAGCCAAGTTCATTGTGTCCTCAAAGGAAATGAAGAATAATCCAGGTTCCTGCATTCTGCTGTATGAAAGTGAATGTGATGAAGCTGTTTGCTTTATTCCTCCATCCAAACCAGCCTGTCCAATCACTGAAGAGGTCAAAGATAATAGTGTGGTTCTGAAGGTTCCTCCATCATGTTCTTCTACAGTGGAGCTCAGATTACTGTATAAACGGAAGCAGGACACAGTCTGGAGATCTAAACCTGTGATGAAGGATGAAAACACAGTTACTCTGACTGATCTGAGAGCAGGAACTGAGTATGAGATCAAATGTGCAGCACTGGGGAAACTCAACTACACCGTATACAGTGACGTCATCAGCATCACCACAGAGGTATGATGATCATTCGTCAAAAACAACCTGTAGCTTTATGAGAATAAATAATAGATTTCTTCACATCTTGGATATAATTTGTCTCATTTTGTTAATTAGTATAAAATTCTTCTTTAAGGGAAGGAACCAGTCTGTTATGGGTGAGTCTTTTTTTTTCACCTCAAAATTTCAGTATTGATTCATTTTCTAAAATAAGTCATTGCTTTTATTAGTCACATGGGTGAACACATTGGCTCTCTTTCTTCATTGTGTGAAGAAATTAATGTATCCACCATGGCCAATTAAGTTCAATTAGTAAAAACGACTGAATGTAATTCATCTCTTAGTCATTCAACAACTAACATTGACATCATACATCACATTATTCTACAACAAGAACAAAGAATGAAGAATCTAATCATTGATACACCATCATTAATCAACGGATCTTCACATTTTAGATAAAAGTCAATGTCCCTTTCCAACATGACATGTGTCTTCAACATCTTGAAAGTGTTTTGAATATACTTTAGAACAGTGTGACAGGTTTCATATTTTAAAGTTTCCTTCAGATGTTTGAGCCATTAAAATTCTACAGTTTAACAAACTAACTTGATTTACTAACAAAGATCTTCTTCAAGCTGTTGTTCCACCATTACAGTAACTGAGCTGAAAGAGAACAGACTGTAGAAGAGAGTTTCATAGACTTTCAGAAAACAACAATTAAATATAGCTGCAAGCAGCAATTCGGGGCCAAGCCCCAGAAGGGGCAGTAGCGCAATACGGAGCAGGTAGAGCAAAAACAGCAGAAATTGAATGTTCATGCAGAACAGCTGGTTCAGAAGGACAGGTGGAAATGAAATGAAAATCAATAGAAGTTCAGATGAGAATGAACACAGAATGAACTAAAAACACTTGTATCTAATTCAAGAGGAATAAATATTAGTACAATGCTTATTTGGATAAAAAAGGAATCAAAATGACTCATTACACACAATTGAATAATGACCACGCAACACGGGATTCGAACCCACGACCTCCAGGTTCAGCGTCCATTGCACATCTCATTGCACCACTGTGAAGGTGAATATTGGCACAAATGCCGAAGTTCATTAGTTCATGTGAAAATGAACTTAAAATGAAGAATTTTAATAAAACTGCACTGAATGTTATATTTAATAACTTTACTTTAGATCATTCTGCAGCTCATCATGCTGTAGCGCAATACAGAGCAGGAAGAGGAAAAACAGCAGAAAATGAACAAACATGAAACAGCTGGTTCAGAATTATGGGCGAGAATGATCTCAGAATGTACAGAAGCTTAGATGAAAATGAACACAGCATGAAACAAAAAGCATTTATTTCTAATCCAAGAGGCAGTAAAGGAATCAAAACACACTTTTTCATAAAACCCCTCCACACGGGATTCGAACCCGCTATCTTTGGGTACTGGGCTCTTCAGGTACCTGGCTTTACACATTGAGCTACTTCATGACACATATTCAACCTGCCGTGGAAGAAACCTTTTAGTGTAAGAAAGAATTTACAAAAAAAAGCATTACTTGGCATGCTAACCATATTAGCATGCTAAGCTAACTTAATGCTAATGAAGCTCATGGCTAACTTGATAGCTGAAGACCCATATTAAAAAGAATGACAACTGGTTAGCATGCTAAGCAATTAGCATGCTAAGCTAACTAGCATAAGACAACAAACACAAGCAAGGTCACAATCAGAGATGAATATCTCGGGAACAGTAGCGAATATCAAAATTCCATTCAGTCATTTCTATGCGGCTCGGTCCAAAGATCATCTGAGCTGATTTTGGACAAAATTGGACAAAAATTGTAGGAGGAGTAGCGAAAAAACTGAATCGGCATAAGCCAGGGAATAAAATGACATAAAGCATACACATTTTGGAAAGTGTTTTCAAAAGTTATAAGCATTTTTGGAAAAAAACATTATATCTGTGGAACAGTAGGTGGCGCTGTTCTGAAACTTCTCAGGTACCTTCAGGACATTCTCAAGGTCATACGTACCAATTTTTGTGAAGATATGTCAAATTGTTTAAAAGATATTGCAATTTATGACAAAATTCAAAATGGCGGACACGTGATTCATCCAATATTGAAAGATATCGGTCCATCCAATATCGGTATCGTCGGATTCGGCATGATCCAAGGAATCCATAGACACCAATATCTTGATTTTCTGACAAACTGTTCAAAAGTTATTGGCCAAAATAGCCATTTTTCATATCTCATGACCTGTAGGTGGCGCTGTTCCCAAGTTTGGCATGGACCCTCAGATCATGGTCCTGATGAAGCGTACCAATTTTTGTTTCGATTGCTCAAAGTTTGGCCGAGATACAGCCTCTATACTAATTTCGGGTCGACCTCGTTAACTTCGTGACATTATAACTTTTGAACAAAGATGAATTAAAAAAATCTGTTCAGTTATTTATATGCGGCTCAGTCCAAAGATCATCTGATCAAAATTCGTACAAAATTGGACAGAATTTGAAGGAGGAGTAGCGAAAAAACGGAATACTGTACTTTTCAAAATGGCCGCTACTGTTATGGGCGGAGACTTAATGTAAGATGTTGAGTAGCATCAGCATAATGAGATGAATCAGATGTACTAAATTACATTTTTCTAGAGCAAAAGGTTCAAAAGTTATAACCTTTAGAATAGTGAAATTTTGAACTGGTGGTGGCGCTATAGAGTTGGTTCTAGAGACTCCAAATTTGGTCCATTCACTATTCATGAGCATCTCTACAATTGTGTCAAATTTCAACATTTTCTCATGTTCCGTTGATAGGGCTGCCATAGACTCCCATTCGGGAGGAAGAATAATAATAATAAAAGGGAAAACGTAAAATTACAATAGGGGCTACAGCCCCTTCGGGGCTTGGCCCCTAATAATAATAAAAGGGAAAACGTACAATTACAATAGGGGCTACAGCCCCTTCGGGGCTTGGCCCCTAATGAAATCAGTCTAGCTTAGCTTGAAGTGTTTGTGTTCATGTACTTGAATATATTTAGTTGAAAATCCTCAATTAAGCCATGTGAATGTTGATTTGATAACCTTAAAACAGGAAACTTCATTTCAAACTTTAAATGATCTGACACAGCCAGAGCTAAACACTAATAATGTTTCTTGTTCAAGAATACTGTGGCTTGATAAATCAAGGGGCGACCAGCTACTTGAACGCAGTTCTGCAAACCCTCTACATGACGCAGGGATACAGGGAAGGTGTAATGAGGTAAAGAAATAACACTTGTTTTATTTTGTTGTGACTACATTCAAATACATCAAACATGTAATGCATTTAATGTTTAGACTGGAGAGAAGAGAAGATTCCTCTGATGGCGACTTCATTGAAGAGCTGAAGTCACTGTTTAGTAAACTAGACAAAGAGTCTCATCCAGTTTCAACAGTTGCAATCACAAGGAGCCTCGGCATCACAGACGGTTGGTCCCCAAAAAGATTTTTGTAAGTTCTGGCAGATAATAAATGCTGTTTAGCTTTTTTATTATGTTTGTTATCTGCTTCCTTCCCATAAAAACAGTTTATGAACATGAAGATGCAGCAGAATATTTACGTTTGATTCTGTGCAAGACTTTTCAACTCCATGAGGTGAATTTAACTTTCTTCTGGTTCATTCTGTTACTTTTGACTGCCAAATGTTTGCAATGATTTCTTATTTTGAATGTTTAATGAGTTACTGAATGGCATCAACTAACTGTGTGCATACATAAGTTTTTGATTCACATTGCACAAAGACATTTGAACAACAGAGGATCTAAATACCTGAATGCAGACACGTGGTGTTCAGTGTAGTAGTGAATTTGTTTAAGAATGATATGGCAATGAGATGCAGAGATTAAACATCAGCTGTTTTATTGTAACAATTTGTTTAGAATTAAAACAATTAAACATCTAGCAAGAGTCTAATATGAAGAATGGTAAGATTCAGATAGTGATAATTTTATTGATGATCTGAATTTATTAGTAATATGGCTGTAAAATCACTGGATTTGGCAAATCTTGACTTGCAATTAAAGCATCTAAATTGTTATTTATAAAGTCTTGTTTTGACACCCTGCAGATTTTTTTTATCAGAGTGAATACAAGCGGTGCATGCAGTTCATGCAAGCGAATGACATCAAAATGGAAATATTTAATCATAGTGAACATCTGTCTTAAAGAATCAGATAATGTGGTAAGTAGAAAGGCCTACTTCTGTTCAGTTCTGATATATTCTGAATTAGTTTCTTAATATCCCTCTTGCATACCCTTACAAAAAAATAGGTTTATTCAAGTGTGCTATTAGTATACTACTTTTAACTCCTTAATGGTCAAAGATTGTTGACAGCCTCAGATTGCTGTTGTTCAACATTCACTGCCCATTAAAACATTACACTCTTACGTGATCTGGACAAACTGAGTGTCAGTAGAAAGATTAAAGACTCCAGCTTCGATATTTGACCACTGTTTATGATAAAACTGGGTTGCAGTGACAATAATTTCTTAATTTGTGTTAGGAGTGCAAAATAATTGATCTGTAATGTTTGTTATTTTGAATAGAATTATTACATTCTTTATTCCCTCACATCTGCTCCGGTTTATTTGTGTTCACATACATGCACTAGACAATATCCGTTAGGACTCTTAGTCCAAAAGTGCGCATATTTGGAGAAATATTGATTTATCACATGTTTGCAAAATATGTTGTGATACAGAATACCATTTATATTAATTTCTCACTGAATTATGCGATCTGAATAGCTGAAAGAGCGTTCAGAACGAGCTTTGTGTTTCTTGTTCCTGGTTTGCATCAGTTCATGACCCAGCACCCTCTCATTCGCTGTACAGCTATCTTACGTGAGTCAATGTGACCATATCCCTGCCCCTTCTGGTCACGCTGTTCTAGACACTTCCTCATTCTGATCTTTGTGATAAACATAGGCAAACAAATGTTTATACATGTGAAACAAGAAGCTAATAAACACACGATTACGAAGGTATGTGTGTAACAGACGTAGGCTAGTAGTCGCTGTGCATGTAAAGCCAAGGTTACACTACAGGACTAAACGTCGGCAGATCACTGTGCTGTTCAGACTACATGACTTGCTGTGGAGTCTTGAAGTCGTTGTGGTGTTTACACTACATGACTCTACGTAAATGATCTGCAACAGGAGGTTACACACTACACCTGCTGACAACAACTGTCACCCAATGACTTTATTTGAAAATGGATGTTGGGAGAAAATTAGATTAAATTTTTAATTAAATTTAATTAAAATTAAAATAACCCTTTCACACATAAATTTAAAACATTCTGGCTGACCTCCCAGAGTTAAGGCGACTGTTATTTTACAAAGTTTCCATTTATTGTTTCCATGACGACATGTCATGCTTGTCACGTGACACCGTGGCCAGCCGGTCACATGTGTATGAGAGATGTATTGCTTTTCTCACCATGTCATCAACTATCTGATATTCCGATTCTCAAATATGTGCAAGTGAGTGTTTTGTCATTTAAAACCCATATAATGACTTTGATCTTAATATATAGCGTGAATTCACCCATTTGTCCTAAAATACATGTGGTAACATGTACTCTCAGAAAAAAAAAGTACATAATTGTACCTTTAGGGGTACAATGGTACCCTTGTGATTTGTACCTTAAGAGATTCATGGTTACATCCAGTATTAACTGGTGATATAGATGTAATGTTATTTCTTTATAGTAAATCTCTGTTACCGCTTGAGATCCAGCAGAGCTTTTATAATCTGAAGGGTTTTTTGAAACACACACAGAGACATCAAGAATCAGCACATGACCCTCAACAATGGTGACAATCAAACAAAGTGCTTCATGTTGCAGTGCATGATGGGAGCCACCAATCAAAACTCATCCATGGCTCCCATCATGCATTGCTGCATGAATAAATTATGCAGCTGAATTGTCCTGTAATTTTCGTAGATTGTTCATGTTTGCTTTATTTTTCTGTAGTTTTGTTGTGACAGTAGCTTGTTTTGTGATGTTCAGAGTTGATGTTTGTCAGTATTTTGTATCTATTTATCGTCACCGTTCTTGAGAATCATATGCTGATTCATGATGTCTGTGTATATTTACACATATTTACATTATGAAGCTTCAGTTCATAATGTATTATCCTTAAAAAAACAGTCTTCCTGCTGTTGGGTCTCAAGCTGTAAAATCACAGGACTACAATCATTAATACTAAAGCTACACAAACACACAGTCAGAGATTTAGACTATAAATGACATCAGGCTATCACATGATTATATCATCATCAAATTATATTGTGAATGGATCATATTTTCTCTGACCATTACAAATGTACTTTACAAACACAAAGTTGGAGCAGTCAGAGAACAATTAATAATGAAAGGTAAAGAGTCAAGAGCCCAACTAAAGCAAACGCTGACCTCTTTCATGGTGACTTGAAATGAAACATTCCATAAAACATCAATTAACACCTTTTTTCTCTTGTTTCTTCAATGATTCTGCTTATTATCATCAGGTGTCTCCACTAATTGTCAATCATCACTCAATCATCAATCATTTATCTCATTAACTTTAACACTGCTTCAGTGTTAATTTTTAACACCTGGAAAGATGGACTCATATGGAATGTTTAAAAATGTGTTTAAAATGAAATGTTGTAAAATGTGAAAATGAAAAGGATTTAATAAATTCTGATTTTAATTCAGCATTTGTGTATGTAAAATATATATATATATATATATATATATATATATATATATATATATATATATATATATATATATATCATTATAGTCAACGATTGTATGCTGTCAAAGCCAATTTTGTACCCTTTTTGAAGGGGCAATTTTTGTACTGTTAAATAAAGGTGCAAAATTGTCACCAAAGGTACAAAACTGTTTTCTTAAGGTACAAATCACAAGGGTACAAATTTTTACCATTGTACCCCAAAAGGTACAATTATGTACTTTATTTCTGAGAGTGTATGATGCAAAAAAGATTTGCAATTACATCCAAATCCCGTCTGCAGTGTTACTCTTCAAAATAAAAGTCCTATTAAAGTGAATTGCTATTGTGTCAGAATGACCACAATACTGAGAAGACAACTTGCTCCAGTCTCTCTGTCTCAGTGCTGAATAGTTTGCGTCTGTAGCTCCGTAGAGCTTTATTTTAATCTATTATCATTACTTGTCTATTTTGTCATTACCAAATATCTGATATTGCTTATCACATTAATCTGATGTCGCTAGCATTTAATCTTTTAAATCCAAATCACTTTTACAGTGCATTAGCATTTTGCTAGCTTGTTAGCTTGTCATTCGGGCCACGTACCAACCTTTTCTCTCACACGCCCATTTTTCAACGGCTTGAGTCTATCAAACAACTGTGGTAAGTCGGATCTCTCTACAAACATGGTGAGTCATGTCACCCTTTCCTTTTGTTGTTACTTGCTCTTGCACTGTTGAAAGTGCCCTAGTTTTTGGCGATTCTATTACACGGAACGTGAAAATAGAGACACCAGCCACCATAGTCACATGTTTGCCGGGAGCCAGATCACTTGACATCAAAGCAAATTTAAAACTGATGGCTAATGCTAATCGTAAATACTCTAAAATTATTATTCACGTCGGCACTAATGATGTTCGACTTCGGAGATCACTAAAATTAACATTAAAGAGGTGTGTGAACTCGCAAATTCAATGTCAGCAGAAGTAATTTGTTCTGGCCCTCTTCCTGTTCGTCGGAGTGATGAGATAGTTAGCAGATTATCATCACTCAATGGCTGGCTGTCTAAGTGGTGTCCGCAGAATAATATAGGTTTCATAGACAATTGGAAAAGCTTTTGTGGCAGACCTGACCTGTTGAAAAGAGATGGTATTCATCCCTCCCGGGATGGTGCTGCTCTTCTCTCTAGTAATATGGCACATAGAACTGAAACATGACAAACTGGGGCCCAGGACAGGAAGCAGACAGACTGGCTAAACCGACCGTCCGTAGCTGCCTCACGTTACACAAGTCAGATAAGACAACTTTATTTCTCAGTGTGTTTTTAGCTAAATTATCTCTGTGTATTTCCCATTATTGTCTCCTTTGTTCATTTAGGAAGCTGCTGTGAATGCACACATTGATAAAATGCGTAAAGGTCTATACTGCAGTCACTGTTCAAAGAGACCAACGCTGGAAAATGCAAGTATCTTTTCCATTGTGTCTGATGTGTTTACACCTGTACAGATGAACAGATTTACTGTGAAAATGTAGATGATTCAGTCAGATCTATTAAATTTACAATTTGGAATATGTAATCTCCATAAAAAATGTAAAGGACATTCATGTATCTGCACAAGATTCATTGTACTGCATTGTTGACTAAAATGAATGAGTTTACAATCTACTATCCTTTAATTGTTTAATGTAAATATTTCTTCACACATTTCTTCATTTTGTAATTACAGATTAATAGTTATTTTGAGCTTCCACAAAGATTGATTGTAGAATTGGAAAAAATCCCAACACATAGAAACTCTCACACCTAGATATTATCACATAGAGACTGTGTCTGTACCCCGAATTAGTAAAAACAAAAAACTTCCAACCCCATTTAATGGTAAAAATGTAATTGATGTTCAACAAATAAAAAATAGAGATAATAATGATAAACAAATGATAAAGCTTGGGTTGTTAAATATTAGATCACTTTCTTCAAAAGCACTTATTGTAAACGATTTGTGCTGGCTACTGTATACAGGCCACCAGGACACCATACAGACTTTATCAAAGAAATTGCCGATTTTCTATCAAAATTAGTACTAGCTGCAGATAAAGTCCTTGTTGTTGGTGATTTTAATATCCATGTAGATAATAATAAAGACGGATTGGGATTGGCATTTACAGACATTCTAAACTCTATTGGTGTTAGACATCACGTGTCAGGACCCACTCATTGTTGTAATCATACTTTAGATCTAATATTGTCACATGGAATCGATTTTGATGCTACTCTGTGCTTAAAAAAGATTATGGAAACTAATCCAATGCTGTGGTACAATGAGCACACTCGGGCCCTTAAAAGAGCAGCCAGAAAAATGGAGTGCAGCTGGAAGAAAAAAAAATAGAAGTTTTTCACATTTCGTGGAGAGAGAATGATTGAGTAAAGAAAGGCCTTAAAAACTGCTAGATCTGCCTGTTTTTCTAAACCTTTAGAAGAAAATAAACACAACCCTAGGTATTTATTTGATACAGTGACTAAATTAACAAGAAATAAAGCTTCAACTTCTGATGTCTCCAAACAGCACAGCAGTAATGACTTTATGAACTTCTTTACTTGCAAGATTGACTATATTAGAGAGAAAATACCTTTAAGTACATAAATAATATGTAAAAATAGTAAACTATAAGTGTGATGATGTTCACAAAGAAAACTAACAAGTATACTTGTAGTATAAAATAATTAAATTAGTAGTTTACTGAGGGTACACTTCAAAGTGCGCTTTCAAAATTACTACAAGTATTAAAATAGTAAACTACTAGTATACTTAAGTTCACTTGTAGTACAGATGCAGTACAAATGAGAAACGTAGCTGTGAACTAGTTGTGCACTGAAAGTTTACTACTGTTACACTTACAGTACACTTAAATGTATATTCTTATATTTTAAAAAGTGGGCCAATTTAGTCCAAAGCAGTATTGAAATTGTACACTTACAAGTAGTACATTGATATTAGTATACTTTCTACATAAAGTATACTTACAAATATACTTGAATATTACTTTATACTTCGTAAAATGAATGAAGTATTCTTATATTCTGTAAGGGTAGTGAAAGTGTATGAGGGCTGAATTTTTTTAATTTGTCCCAGAACATCAGACAGAGGTAGTTACATGTTATTTTTTATTAGTTTGGCCTGTCCGACCCATTTTCTGGTCTTCCTTATTTCACTGGGTCATATACCATATCTGCCAGAGTCCATAGTGCCATGTTTATTTTCATTGCAAACCTACTTTTTCAAACTTCTAAAAGTAGCTCCTAAACCCAGGACAGCTTAGGAGTCCTCCTCCCAAATAGAACTCTAAGCCTGCGCAGTCTTCCTGTGAATGGGAGGACTTCATTCCTCTGCGAGTAATGTTCTGGTGTATTCACTGTAATGTTTTTATGTCTGTATCAATCTGAAATAGTAAGCAAAGGCATAATTTAGCTTAAGAGATAACCTGAGATAGGATCTGAAGCACTGAATGTTACATTAGCTGTATTAAAAGTGTGTGTTTATCCCTGTTGCTGCATTACTGCATTTGTTCATATATTATTGCAATTAAAGTAGCAGAACTGATTTCTTTACTGTGACGATAATAATAATAATAATAATAAATGTGTGTTACCAGAACAACTTTATTTCTCAATGTGTTTTTAGCTGAATTATCTCTGTGTATTTCCCATTATTGTCTCCTTTGTTCATTTAGGAAGCTGCTGTGAATGAACGCATTGCTGAAATGCGTAAAGATCTACACTGCAGTCACTGTTCAGAGAGACCAACGCTGGAAAATGCAAGTATCTTTTCCATTGTGTCTGATGTGTTTACACCTGTACAGATGAACAGATTTACTGTAAAAATGTAGATGATTCAGTCAGATCTATTAAATTTACAATTTGGAATATGTAATCTCCATAAAAAATGTAAAGGACATTCATGTATCTGCATATGATTCATTGTACTGCATTGTTGACTAAAACAACAATCTACTATCCTTTAATTGTTTAATGTAAATATTTCTTCACACATTTCTTCATTTTGTAATTACAGATTAATAGTTATTTTGAGTTTCCACAAAGACTGGTTGTAGAATTGGAGAATTTCAATAGTGGCAACAGCCAAGTAGCAGTTCCTCCACTTATTGAGGTAATTAAATATTACAGTGTTTGAGTTTCTGTAACAAGTAGTGGTCAACCAATATGGGCTTTTAATGACCAGGGGCCGTATTCACAAAACCTTTTCTTACCACTAAGAGTTCTCCTAAATAGTAGTAAAAGTTCTTAGCTAAGAGTTTTCTCTTAAAACCTATTCACAAAGCTGCTGAGACAAACTTTTACTAAGGAATAGACTGAAGTCTTAAGCTAAGAGTAAGGGCGGGGTTGACCTCGTTGCTATGGAGTAAACACACAGTGATTGGCTGATGGGGGAGGAGTCAGCGATTTAATCATAGAAATATAGAATGAGGTGTCATGTTTCCACATTAAATGGTTTTAAAATACAAATGTTGCCCTATTCAAATAAATGTTTTTTTTAATAAAAAATGTTCCCATAGTCAAAATAAAATACCTATATATCCCTCTGCCACATCGTTCCTCACTCTCGGCTGGGGATATGGGGAGAACTTTGGGTTTGGGTTCAATTCCAAGCTCGGAGCCCTCCATCCCTTTGGACAGTACACCAAATACGCTTAATATATATATGTTTTACTCTATTCAATCATTTGTAAGTGTGAACTCATGAAAACCATTGTTACAGGTAATCAGACAATATTTATTTATTTGTTAAAGATTTATTTTTGCCGCCTCATCATAGATTCAAATCTATAAATCAAAATGTATTGCATTTATGAAGAAAAGGTTCAGCACCCAAGGCTCTATCGCTATTCCCTCAATAGTGTTCAGTGTCTTTGGGTGGATTTGGACTGTTTGTGATTTAGTTTTAGTGATTTAGGTGTCCTCTTGACTACTCCTAACGTTTCACAGATTTAGGATCTAGTTTTAGCGCTAATCCATTCGTTAATGTTTAATTGACATGAAGAACATGGTTTCTGTTTCTCTGACAGGTTTCCACCCACAAATATGAGCTTTATGCCATGATAAACCTTTATGGTACAGTAAAAGATGGACATTACAATGCTGAAATCAA
Organism: Megalobrama amblycephala; assembly: GCF_018812025.1. Classification (NCBI taxonomy): domain Eukaryota; kingdom Metazoa; phylum Chordata; class Actinopteri; order Cypriniformes; family Xenocyprididae; genus Megalobrama; species Megalobrama amblycephala. Next base: position 71,982 of record NW_025953370.1, read on the forward strand.
ATCTGACAATGGAAACTGGTATCAATTTGATGACAGCCATGTATTTCAGGTATATGATATGAAAATATGGTTACAAATATGATTAAAAATGGATTCACTTTATGATATCAGTAAGATTTGCTGCACATGGTCAGGCTTAGTGAATGTGATTTCACCAAGTGCAACATGTTCCTTTATCAACATCTTTGTTGATCCTGGAACAACATTTTAATCAACCAATAAGATTTGAGGGACAAGTTTGCAGTCTATGTCAAGTTTAGACTTGCACCCAGGGTTAGGTGCTTCTAAATAAGTGATATTCATTTCCCTCTGACTTTAGGGATACGTTATGCATAAAGTTATGGTTAGCACTACATTTTCAGACAGGAATGTTGTTCCAGGATAAACAAAATATGTTGAGAATTACGTGGCAAAATCACTGTGACTGGTTGGCCTTAAAGTCTTAAAGTTGGCAAATTCATCAGTCTTATAATGAAATAAAGAACAGTAGTCATAAACATATTTATTTTATATATTTTTTTCTGAGAGTGAGAATATAGTATGTGTAATACATCAATACATCAATTGGGTGGATGATGTTTCACATTTTATGTTTCTGCAAAACTTTTTTATAGGTTCCCGACAAAATGAAATCATGCTATCCACTCAGGTAGCAGAGATTTGCTCTATACACAACTCGAATTTTGATTTTGATATATTGTTAGATTTGTTTCTTGAATGGATTATGAAGTTCTTCTTTATTTACAGCCCACCTGCCTATCTACTCTTGTACAAACGCAGTGAGTATCACATGATTCTGTGATGCATAAACCATAATCATTTTTAACAAGAAAATTATCACAGCTAAAAGCAAATGTTTTATTATTGCAAAGACTAAATGTGAAGATGTTCTTCTATTTATGTTGTCGTTTATACACATTTAGTGTTCAGAGATTTTTCCAACATAAACATTATATTTGATATTCATTTGATCATTGTACTTTTGGTTTATCTGTTGCTGTCATTTGATGGCATTGGAAACATTTTGTTCTTAGCAGGTATCAATGCCTGAATCAAAAAATGAACACAAAGCAGAAGAACATCTCAGCTACAGATGAAAAACTAAACATTAAATTAACAGAATGTGTCCTAGATATTGTTTCACTGTAAATGTGTCACATTTGCACTCTTGTTACTTATGCTTGTTACTTATTGTGATCAATTAATCTGCATTTTTATGCATTTTTTTTCCCTTGTAATTTTTTGTCAAAATGTAATAACCTACTCTGTATGATTCACTTGACATTTATTATGCATGTAATGCTGTGGTTCAGTTCAGCCAATCATATTCAGATGAGACCACAGTACCGTAGTAAACACAGTACCATTGAATTCAGTAAATTTGTTCATTTAGTAAGACACATTTGATAGACATTGTATATTAATCAAAACAATATAATGATTATTTTAAATATTAAATATCATCCATATTATTTTGTCTGCCGAAGTGTAATATTGTGTTTTAGAATGTAGTCATTCACGTAGCCTAATGTAAACAAGACTGTGATGAATACAACCAAAGACAACTTACACTCGATAAAGATGCCTTGAGTTTATAAAGAAACTGAAAGTTTCATCCTACAGTAACATTCTGCATGAGAACAGAATGATAATCAGCTATCATAAAAGACTGGAATTAAATTTATTCATGTATATGTCAACAACAGTCTGTTTTGTGAGCACAGGAGATTAAATATATCATAAATGTTTGCATGTTACATAACCAGAAACACTGCGTTTAAATTTGTGTGTAGAAGGAAATATAAGCCTATATTATACCAATAGCAATACTCTAGAATCAGCGTACAACAAGCTTCTTCCTCGGTTAGTGACATCACAAACCCTAAAATTTACATAAACCCCACCCCCGAGAACACTCAACAAAGGGGTGAGGCCACGTTATCAGTGTTGCCAACTTTATTGCTAGAAGAAAGAGAGAAAACTCTTTATATGCTCATAACCGCCAGTGATGGGAATAACGGCGTTATAAATAAACGCCGTTACTAATGCCGTTACTTTTTTCAGTAACGAGTAATCAAACGAATTACTTTTTCTCCTGTTACTGACAAATAAATCCCACGTTACTATAATTGAGCTCACTGAAGCGGTTTTCATCAGCTCTCTCTCAGCCATAGGACCTGCTAAGTTTTTTCCCTGGTGTGTGTTGGGGTTAGTCATACACAAATATAATTTTAAACTTTTATAACTATAAACTGATAATAATGTACGATGCTCTGTGTGTGTGTCTGAGCATGCGAGCGGAGCGCGAGCTCAAACCAGAATACCCTTTGTGAAATTGTGACATGCTGGATTGAAAATATGTGAAATAAGTTTAAGTCGACTAGTAGTTGTTCATTTAAGCCATAAATTCACTAATCACATGTATATTAATTTAATTTCTTAAATACTGCAGAGAATAAACCATAATAAATAGGCTATAGCACTCAAGCGCGCATAAAGCTTACCATAAAGAACCGGCAAAAGTAATGATTATGAATGTGACAAAAACAACAAGGAGGCATTTTAATTGTTTATTAATAAAGTAATGTTTTCTGAATCAGTGTTGGCTGCAAAGATGAAGTTAAAGGGTTAGTTCACCCAAAAATGAAAATAATGTCATTAATTCCTCACCCTCATGATGTTCCACACCCGTAAGACCTCCGTTCATCTTCGGAACACAAATATATATAATCATGTCACAGTGTTTCGAAAAAAGTAAGTGAAAAGTTTAGAGTGGGCAGTTTTAACTCCTCAAGACAAACAAGACTGTTCAATAAAGGCATTAAATTATTGTTTGTGTTGTAGTGTCACATTGTGTACTTGTGACTTTGATGAAGATCAGATGACAATTTTATGACAAATTAATGCAGAAAACCAACCAAGTCCAAAATTCAATTCAATTCAATTCACATTTATTTGTATAGCGCTTTTCACAATACATATTGTTTCAAAGCATCTTTCCACTGAAACAAAAACCTCATGTCATCGTGCATATGATGCTCAGACTCAGGGATAGGCCATATACGCTCTTGGAGCTTTGTCTTGTCGTTGCAACAAAAAATATAAACACAATCCTCCGGTAGCTTTTTACTATGATCTCCGACCACGCGAAATCTTATGTAGGGAGTCACACCATCCCACTCTGCGATGTACAATGGATCATCACCGCAGTCATTCAAATCTCTCCAAATGTAATTGAAAAACATAAACCAGTCTTTCGCAGGGAAGATCAAACAAGGGTCTTGTCATGTAAAATCATCTCCAACATCCACAGTGTAGAGCATGCAACCAGTGCTTTAAGTGGCCCAAAAGAGGTGCCGGTACTCTATTATAGCCTATATATACATACATACATATATATATATATATATATATATATATATATATATATTAGGGATGCCACAATTCTCAATATAATATTGAACCGTTCGGTACGACATCCACGGATCAATACGCCCTTGTGAATTGCGGTTTTTTCGGTTTTACGTTTAAATAATTTATGTGCGTTTTATTTCTCTCCAAATTGACTGTTTTTGTGCCTGTAAGTCTATGAGCTGAGATGAGGAAACTCCTCCCCGCTAGTAAATTTTCAATCACTATGCTCTAAAGTTAGGGGGTGCTGAACCGTCTTTCCACACTTTAACATGGCGAGCGGCGGTGAAGAGAGGCTTCAGTACGAGGAGGCGCCGGCGTCTTTCAAATCCGTGGTGTGGAGACATTTCGGTTTTGCCGTTGAGTATAATGCAGAGGAAGAAAAAACGGTAAACAAAAAAATGACTGTCTGCAAGCATTGTTTTACATGTTTAACCTACTCAAACGGAAACACTTCCAACATGACTGCACATCTGCGGCGCCATCACCCAGCAATATCACTGTCTGAAGGCAGGATAGCAGAGCAGGTAATAAAGTCCTCCAAAAAACAACAGTCCCTTGCTGAATCCTTCCAGCATACATACCCAGCTGGTTCCGAGAGACACATAAAAATAACAAAGGCAGTGGGGGTGTTCATTGCCAAAGATTTGCAGCCGTTTTCGGTGATTGGAGATGCGGGCTTTTGTCATCTTATAAAAACACTCGATCCCCGTTACAGACTACCGTCTCGCACTTTTTTCAGCACTGAGATAATTCCCCTATGAAATAATTCCCCTATGAAAAGACACGCAACAGTATTGTGTACGAATTGGCTAAAGCACAGAGCCTTGCTCTGACCACAGATAGTTGGACCTTGCGGGCAACCGTGAGTTACCTCACTGTTACTGTTCACTACATGTCGGATTGGGAAATGAAAAGCGTTGTACTCCAAACCCGTTCCGTGTATGAAAGTCATACAAGCGCTCATTTGGCAGAAGAGTTGACAAACGCAGTGAATATGTGGAAGTTGAGGAGGCCAAATATGTTACTCCCAGTCACCACAGATAACGCTCCGAATATTGTGAATGCAGTCCATGAAGCTGATGGGCTGGGGCCACAGATAAGTTGTTTTGCGCATGTTGTAAACCTAGCAGCCAAGAAAGCAGTGTCAATCAACACAGTGTCCCGCCTCCTGGGGAGGGTTAGAAAAATAGTGACTTTTTTTCACAAAAGCACCAAAGCCCACCATGTTTTGACTGTGAAGCAGGAGATGTTAAACTTGCCCAGACACAAGTTAATTCATGATGTCACAACTCGGTGGAATACAGTACATGACATGTTGGAAAGATACATAGAACAGCAGCCCGCCATCTATTCTGCCTTACTGGACAAAGATCTGAAGCTGTCTGTCAAGAACATAACCATGTTGAATGACAGTGAACAGAAACTGGCAGAAGAACTGATTCAGGTCCTCACTCCACTGAAAACAGTGACAACTCTCATGAGCAGTGAAACAACCCCCACTATATCAATTATCCTTCCTCTGAAAGAGATGATTCTCAAATCCATGTCACCAGGAGACCAGGACAGTGCAACAGTCAAAGAAGCCAAAGCAGCCATTACAAATGACCTGGCAAAGAGGTACACTGACCCTAATCTTCATGATTACCTCCAAATGGCCACAGCCCTTGACCCCAGGTTTAAATCCCTGCCTTACCTTGATGAAGACTCTCGTGATAAGCTCTACAGGAATATCATCCATGAAATTCTGGAGAGTGAGCAGCAGGTACTATTTGATTTTGTTTTGTTTTTTTTTGTTTTTTTTAATCGTGTGTGATTTTGATTGTTTTATCTATTTAGATGTTTGTTATATATCTTGTGTCCTTTTCACTGATCAAAATAATCTTCACATTTGTCATGTTACACTGGAGATGGTTGTGGTTCTGAGCTGTGTGTGCTTATTTGTGTAATAATTATACTAAAGGATCATTCTCTTTGATGCAAAGGCTCTAGTGGAGAATCCTGTGCCCTCCACAGAGGAGGACAATCCATCCTCTCCCCCTCCCAAGAAGAAGACAGCAATGTCAGAGGTATTTGGGGAGCTTTTCAAAACTGAGGAACAGCAGGGTAGGCCATTTCCCCAGATTATTGAGGAGGAAGTCACCACATACAAGTTAGCAGACAGTATTCATGTGGATGCTGATCCATTCATATGGTGGAAAACAAATGAATGCAAGTTCCCCCATGTAGCAAAAGCAGCACAACAACACCTCTGTGTCCCAGGAACCTCTGTTGCGAGTGAGAGAATTTTCTCCACTGCCGGGGACATTGTAAGTGCAATACGCTCTCGCTTTGCTGCAGAGAATGTTCACAGGCTTATCTTTTTACAGAAGAACCTCAAAATACAGGAATAGATAGCTGACTTAAGTGAAATTGCACTTTACATTCTGAATGAAGGATACTGTACTGGAGTACTGTTAAGTTTAATTAAGATGGTTTATTTATGTTTACTGAAGTACAAGTATGTTTATTTGAAATGGTCAATTTATGTTTACTAACTTCACATGTATGTTTATTTTCATGTGTTCCCCAGTTTGTACATGGGTTACCAGCAGCTGTGAGATGTCAGTGTTAATTTTAAAATAAAAAATTATTTTATATTATACAATACACTAGGAACTAGTGGACTTTTCTTTGCTTTTAAGTAAAATAAAAGTGTATTGCAATAAGTCGTTTTTATTTTTTCTTCTTAACCTCTTACTGTTCCTATTGCCTAAGCATAGAATAACAAAAAAACACTCTTATGTCAAGCCATCAGAACAGAACCGAAACGAAACGAAAACCGTGGTTAAAAAAACCGAGGTATGTATTGAACCGTGGGCTAACTGTATTGTTACATCCCTAATATATATATATATATATATATATATATATATATATATATATATATATATTTTTTTTTTTTTTGATGACTCCCCTCATCCCCTGAGGTAACAACAACTATATTGAAGGGGTTTTATATACAGCAGTCAACAGACGACCTTATAAAAAATAATAAATCATTTTATTAGTTTGTGGATTTGCTTGAGCTAGAAAGAGCTACTGAACATAAATAAAACATGCAAAAGGGTATTGAAATTTTTTTAACAAAATAAAATAAATTGTTCACTGTATTTGTATTTTTACCGAGCCGAGTGTGCGCGTTTCACACACCCTCTCTGGCCACGTTGAGTTGTTGACACTGACAGCGGCAAAAGCGACACATGCGCTTTTCACTTGTAAAACTCAAGGGTCTATGGGTAATGTAGTCTCTGCTCTCGGTGGGACGAATTAGGAAGCGTGCATTGTGAAGGGCGCTCTGAAAAGCGGCAGCGCAGGCAAAGGATTAAAACCTCTATTAAAACAGATGTCCAAATGAGCGTACCGGTACACTAAAAGCACGTTCTGGGCGCACGGAGGTGGCGGTACGCTCAAGAGCTATATATGGAAGTGGCGGTACTGAGTACCGGTGTGTACCGGCCCATTTAAGGCACTGCATGCAACGTCAACTGGTGGCCCACGGGCCAAATCCGGCCCGCCAGAGATTTCCATCCGGCCCCCAGAATAATACTGAATTCAGGAATAGCCTTGTAAGAGGAAAAAGTTTAGGGCTGGTTAGAATACCATTTTTTGAGCTTCGAAGCTTTGCAAATGCAGTGTCGCATTTGGTGCAATATAGATGGACATGCGAGACGCGACACGCTACACATTCAGAATTAATAAACTTTTAGTAAACTACAGTCAGAGCAGCGCGAGCGGGAAGCGGCGCACCTCACGCGGGCAGGGCTTACGCTCCGAGAACGGACACTGCACTAGTGATATAAAACGCACACACACAGGTCTGTTAAATTAAGCAATACTTTTAAGGTAGTCTAATATTTTTCTGACTAACAAATTGGCACAGTAAGGGTAGATTTAAATAAAGAAAAACAAAATTTAAATAAAGAAAAAACGAAATTTAAATAAAGAAAAACGAAATTCAGATATATTCAGAAGGCCTTTCTTCTAGTGTTCTCCACAAACTATGACCTGCATGTGACAGTGATGGACAGCTTGACAGCCTCACAAATATGAAGCCTAAAATATCGCTATCGCCCCCTGGTGGCTTGCTGCAGTACAGGTAATATGTAAAAAATAACATAAATTTGGAATTAGAATTAGTATATCAAATAATAACATATTAGGATACAATTCGAATTTTATTTTATATTACGAGTATCTGGCCCTTACAGTGTCTGCAGTGAAAAATTCTGGCCCTTGGACAAATATAGTTGATGACCCCTGGTGTAGAGTTTCACAACACGCGCCACCTTGTCATGTATAACAATCGTGTGGGACAACATATATTGTCCCACACGATTACCAGACATTACAAAATCTGTTTTTTAACACGTACAGACAACAGCTTGGGAAGTCATACAGCCACTGGTATAGGAAGTCACATAGCCACGTCACAATGTAACACCATGGGTCATATATTACCTGACATATGTCCTGACATCTGACAATTATGAGGGTGCAATAAATCACATGCAAAAGCCATAAATCATTCAAAAGTGACACAAGGTATATGTTAACACTAGAGTCTGCAGTGCCTGGCTTTTGTGAGTATTGTTTTAGAGGTTTGTTTGGTATCATGTCTTATTTGATGTAGAATTTCTTTATTGTACAGCACTTTGGTCAACGCTCTGTTATTTTAGTAGTGCTTTATAAATAAATAAACTAAACTGAAACTAAACTGGTGTTAACTTATTACCCAGTATAAATGTACAGCATGCATATTGCTGGAGTAAAACCCTGTATGTTCGTATGTAAACACTGGTGTCTCTGTGGAGACGTTATAGGCTACACCTGTAATAATCGTGCAAAGGGCACAAAACATGGCGAACTTCAAGTGTTTGTGTTCAGTTCTGAGTGCCCATGCGGGTTCACTTCTGTCGCACATGTACCGCAAACACAGAAAGCCAGCGAAAATAACAAACAGATCTGAATTCTAGATGAAGCTTTGAAGGCTGTTTGTGTTCAGATGTTCAGCGGTTATCAGTGTTGGGTACGTTACTTTGTTATAGTACTACGTTACTTCTGTAATTAGTTATAGTTACTAGGTAGCCTACTTTTTACAAATAGTAAGGAGTTAGTAACTGAGTTACATCATTATAAAAGTAACTAATTACCAGGGAAAGTAACTATTGCGTTAATTTTTTTTTTTTTTTAATGTATCAAATAACTTGAATGCCTCCAATATTAAATATAAGAATAAATTATTCTTGATCCGACTCATGACTCATGATCCGTTCTTCCTCACGACATGAAATTTCTCTGTACTATACAGTGTTGGTAGCCATTAAAGGAAACGTAGTTTCATATTTATGTTTAAATAGTCATATCTTATGTTTTAAATTCATTTATTTGATTATGAAAAGTGAACAGCATGAGTAAGATGCATTAAGATGCGCAATATATCGGAAGTCATGGAGTGGGTCAGACATGAGTTTTGTTTTGTAGAAAGCCTTTCATTAAATTGAATTTCGTTTTGTAAAAAATGTATCTTAATTTTAATCAATGTTTCGTCAACCAGTTGCCTGGATTTAATAAATTAGAAGCAAATATAGCAGACAATTTAATCCTGACATGCGCGTGAATTGAAGGCTAAATGAACCAAAACTCAGCAACTGCTTGCCTCACAGACATGAGAAATATATCTACAGAAATCTTGAAATATCTACTTTAAAGAAAACGAAATAATTAAAAACGAAAAGAAATAGGCTACTCTGATTATGTAGACTAATCCGAATGAAATGTGCGTTCTCTCAGGCGCGTCCACAATGAGCAGATGATGAGAGTCCGCAATGTTAAAGGGTTAGTTCACCCAACAATGAAATTTCTGTCATTTATTACTCACCCTCATGTCGTTCCACACCCGTAAGACCTTTATTAATCTTCAGAACACAAATTAAGATATTTTAGTTGAAATCCGATGGCTCCGTGAGGCAGGGGCGCAACTGCACATTTGCTGAGGGGTATGCCATTGGAGCCCCACCCACAAACATATTAAACATTTGAAATTGAACACAACTGAAATGTTTTCATGGCAGAATTTTATAGACATGTATTTTCAAACAGCAGATTTTTAGTGCTGAAATTCTGTCAAAAAAATCATTGTCAGAAATTGTCTAATAATAATAATAATCAAAGATCATCTCCGTCTGCCCGTACAGCTGAAAGCTTCAGGTTTATCACTGAATGTTCTGAAGATGGTCTTTGAGGAAACATGAGAGAGAAGTGTTGTGCAGACAGATCAAATCTGAGGAACGACACAAAACATCAGACGTCCTGCGCTGATCAAGTCCATGCTGCAGATGTCGGTTCTTCTGCACATCCGATCAGCATCTCCTCCTGCGTCTTCTCGATGTCAATCACTTTCTCCAGCCTGATGGACCATAGTGTCAGCTGACTGCGCTGTGTTTGTCCTCACTTAGTGTCTGTGTGCGTCTCCATCGGCTCTGAGCTCTTCAGTCGCTATACTGTTTACACAAATTCAGGCACTGACCCTGGATCAGCACACATTAGGACACTGATGACTGCATTTCCTCTTTATTCAATCTCATCACTGGAATTAATGAAGAGCACTACTGATATCTGTGACTGAGACAGTCCTTACAATGGCTGACCCCTGATCAGTGCCCTACCTAGTGAACTAGGGAGCCTGTGTGTTTAATGCTGGTGTGCTCCTGATGTAGGGATGGAGTCCAGTCGGGGTCAGTCTCTCCAGAACCTTTCAGCAGGTCCACCTGCAATGACATGAAACGGTTCTGAGTCAAACTTAGTCAAACCGGAAGAATTAAGAAACACAAACCAATTTAAGGAAAGGGATTCAGTTTAAATTCCACTGATTGATTGTTTCAAAGCACATATAATCCACAACAATGTGTTGATGTAACGTTTGCCTCTTCAGAAAACAGAAATCTAACATCTCTTTGTGAAAATAGAGAGATCAAACACACAAGAATGGAGAGATGTTGGTGAAAGTGATGTTTGTGTGTCTCTCCGCTGCGACCCAGGCCATCCGGAGCCTCCGTTATCCTCTACAGATGCTCCAGACAGACTTTATCAAGGAGGAAACTGACTAAATCTGGCCTCCTAGTAGAGTTGATACTGATGAACATGGACAAAATGGAAGAAAAGCTTCAACTTTATTCTGCAATCAAACACTTTCTGTCCTACAGAGAGTTTGGGATCATGTGATAACGGAGCCGACGGACACAAGAATCACACCAGAGATGAGAAACAAGAACCAAGATGAGCTTTATTTACAAGCTGCTGCAGAAATCAGCAACGAAAGCATTGAGGAGTTTAATCAAATAAAAGATTAAACAGTAAAACCAATTAAAAACAAACTTTACTAAAACTGACAAATACAAAATCTTCAATAAAAAAAAAAATAGTCAATAAATACAAATGGATAAAAATCAGTCATATTTTCTTAAGTAGTTAAAAATGTGAAGCCCACATAAGATATAAAAACAGATGATTAAAAAAAAAAAAAAAAAAAAAACTTAAACTAACAAACAAAATCTTCAATAAAAACAAGGTAAAAAAAAAAAAGCCACATACAAATTAAAACTAAAATTATATATAGTTAAAAATGTATCATAATTTAATACGAGTTAAGGGGGGGGGGGGTCCTTATTGAAAGATTAAGATTCTGTTCACATCTACTGAAATGATCAAGTCAGTTGTACAGTCATGTTATGAGGCCTCAAGAAACAGCTGGAAAGGAGTTTCAATAGCATCTTTGTGATGAAACATGAGTCTTGTTCAGATCAGAAGTGAAAACACATGAACAGATGAAATAAATCAGGGTTCCTCTTCAGCTTCTAACCCGTATCAGAGCCTCAGCAGCTGTATTTGATGCTTCTTTCTGCACATTATGACATTCAGAAGAAATATTCTGATTCTTCTCCAGCTCTTCAGATGATGATCACACACACCAACAAACAGCACATCTCCAGCTGGAGCTCCTCCAGATCTTCTTATAGAAGGAGATCAAACCTCACTGAAGAAAGAGAAACGCTCAACTCGGATCAGCTGTGTCTCATAATCAATCATGACTCGTTCCGGAGTCAATCAACTGTTCGAACGAATCATTTGAATCAATGACTCACTCATTAAGACTTGCTGCCTGTTTCATATCACGGGACAGTCCAATAAAATCTGCTTTATCATCCAAACTGATTCTGGCTTCAGTGAGAGTTATTGTGTTCAATAACTGAAGTGTTTTAGTTTCAGTCTGATCAATGGAAATGATTCCTAGTGTCTGTATGTCTTCAGCTATATATATTTCATGCATGCTTCAAATCTTCGTGATAGGGTTTGAATGTACCCATGTGATACTGGAAGGGTTTTTCTTAAAGCAGTGGTTCCCAACCACGATCCTGGAGGCCCACCAACACTGCACATTTTGTCTGACACACCCATTTCTGGTCTTGGAGTCTCTGAATCAGGTGTGTTTGATTAAGGAGACATGGAAAACATGCAGTGTTGGTGGGCCTCCAGGATCGTGGTTGGGAACCACTGACTTAAAGGATTTTTTTTTTTCTCAGAACTGCATTGATAATTATTACTAAAGATGTTTGACTAAATTCTGGATCCTAATTTATTTAAAATTGAATACAATTATTTTAAAGGATAAATGACTTTCTTCTAAAATTAAATTATTTTGACGGTTAGATTTTAACTAAAAATAACAAATTAATATAGCTGATGAGACACTGTTCAATAGAAATATTAAGGAAATCAATGTGTATATTTTCTGTTCACCAGATGAGGGCAGCATTTGACAAAATGAAAAGTGTGCTTCTCCTGTTTCTCTGTGTCTCAATAGACCAGGGATGGGCAACTCCGGTCCTGGAGGGCTAGTGTCCTGCAGAGTTTATCTCCATCCCTGATAAAAACTCACTTGCCTATAACTTTCTACTAATCCTGAAGACCTTGATTAGCTGGTTCAGGTGTGTTTGATTAGGGTTGGAGCTAAACTCTGCTGAGCAGTGGCCCTCCAGAACTGAAGTTGCCCATCCCTGCAATAGACATTTTCAGTATCTGATATTTAGGTATTCACTTCTCTATAATTGCATTTAACAAAATGTGTGCAATAAAATTTCATGTATCTGTGTGAAATTGTGTACAACATTTATAGTTCTAGTATAATATTGTTTATAACTATGTAACTAAAGTTGACTGAGGCGAGTTGCAGTGAGAACCCGAGAGCAGTTTTATTAGAATAAGATACATGAATCTGTAAACCAAACACAAAATAAAGAAAGATTTGGCTGGGCTGGATTGGACTAGAGGCACGGACATGGACAAACTCACCAAAATGTGATACCTGAACAAAGCTAGACAAAAGAACAATGAAACATGAGGACTATTTATACAAAGAGACTAATGACAAACAACGAACACCTGTGAACAATCAAGACAGTGACCCAATCACAAAACAGAACTGATAAACCACATGACTAAATCAACCAATGAGAACATGGCATGATCACAATGGAGCAGAAGGTCCTGGTGCACTGGTGGACCAAACTCTTCAGCCTATAGCGCAAATGTACATTGTGTACCTAAAGTGTACATTTTAGTACCTTAATGGTACATATTAATACCTTTTGAAAAGGTTCATCCCTATTTTTTGTACCTTATTTCTGAGAGTTAAAGACAGTGACTCTGTGTTCATCCATCCAGATTGGAGACAGAAGTGGATGATACAGTGTTTCTTATGACCAGCGATATGTGAAATATCGACTGAATGTTGTAAGATAATCTTTCCATGTGATCAGATCTGGGAAATCCTTCATCAGGGTCTATGAGAGAGAGAGAGAAAGATCAAGACATCAAGTCATGAGTGTTGATGTAAAATAAATGTCATTATTCTACATGGATCTGTGTCAAAAAATGCAATTTGTGATTCTTAATCTTTAGCTAATGATAAAAACATCAGATCTACTTTGAAAACAGTGAGCAGTGATTTAATGTCTCAATGAAGTTTCAGCATGTGAAAGCATAAATCATACCTGTTTCTCCACCATTTTTATCAGAAAGAGAAGAAGAGATAAATGTTTAATGTTATTTTTAATGTTTTCCAGTGGATCTCTTCCAAAAATCACCATAAGAGATCTAGATCTGAGAAGACAAACATTAGTAACATATGATGAACATCTCAAATGACATGTTGACACACGAATATGAAAATAATTTGTAGGCCTACATTCACAAATGCAGTTTATGAACAGATAATTGTGTTTGTTTATTTTTTTCTCTTTGTTTTAAAGTGTGTTATCTCCAGAGACCAACCAGGTGCTCCAGGAATCTTCTCTCTGAACTTCTCCTTCAGTTCTCTGATGGTGGTTTTATTAAACTCTTCTAATGAATCCGACTGCACACTGACTTCCGGTTCAACGCTGCTCAACGCTGCTGCCTGCCTGCTGTCTGACCTACGTTTGGAGCTTCGTGGAGTTTATCCTAAATCCTTCTCTTTATTCCTATTCACATAATATAACTTTCTTATTTTTCACTAGATTACCTATTGCATAGTATTACTAAACAGAACGATTTATTACTAGTAATCTACCAGCGTAATCACCTAGTGTTAGCCATAGCCCGCTAGCCTGCTAGCTACCGTCTACTTTCTTTTTTCCTCTAAACCAACCTTCCTTGTCGATTTAATGGCGGATTTATCCGATGTATGTTATTCTGATCTGTCCTCGCCAGATCGGGAAGCTGTGGAGACGTTGCTGCCCGGCATTCATCGATCCACCGCGAGGCACAGCGTCCCGCACATCACCCTTGCCCCAGGCACCGGCAAGCGACCGAGACATCCAGCCAGCGAGTCCGTGTGCGTTGCAGTTTTTCGGACGGCGTTCGTCAAACACACGGTCAGTCATGTCCGACGATTATCATGTGTATTAAATGCAACATGTACAGCTTAGCTCTTTCTGTCAGCAGTGAGACTTACACATGTGATAAATGCAGGGATATTGTCAGGCTGACAGAGAGAATCTCAGAATTAGAGACACGCATCCAAACTTTAATTGAGGATAGTGAGAATGAAAGGGCCTTAGATACTGCTTTGGATGCGACTAGCCTAGTAAACACTGCACATTCGGTTCCGGTTGTAGAAGCCACGCAGCAGGCTAACTGGGTGACTGTGAGGCGGCATAAGTGGCAAGAACAAACACCACTCTTTCCGATTAGAACATCAAACAGGTTCTCCCACTCAGTGACGCACCCACTGAGAATCCTGTTGAAAGTGCCCTAGTTATTGGCGATTCTATACACGGAAATGTGAAAATAGAGACACCAGCCACCATAGTCACATGTTTGCCGGGGGCCAGAGCACCTGACATCAAAGCAAATTTAAAAGTGCTGGCTAATGCTAAACGTAAATATTCTAAAATCATTATCCACGTCGGCACAAATGATGTTCGACTTCGCCAGTCGGAGATCACTAAAATTAACATTAAAGAGGTGTGTGAACTCGCAAATTCAATGTCAGCAGAAGTAATTTGTTCTGGCCCTCTTCCTGTACGTCGGAGTGATTGAGATAGTTAGCAGGTTATCATCACTCAATGGCTGCTGTCTAAGTGGTGTCCGCAGAAATAATATAGGTTCATAGACAATTGGAAAAGCTTTTGGGGCAGACCTGATCTGTTGAAAAGAGATGGTATTCATCCTCCCGGATGGTGCTGCTCTTCTATCTAGAAATTTGGCAAATAGTCTTAGAGCTGAAACATGACAAACCAGGGCCCAGATCAGGACGCAGACAAACTGGCTAAAACCGACCGTCTGCTAGCCGCCTCACGTCACAGAACTCAAATAATTCACAGCACATAGAAACTCTTTCACCTAGATATTATCACATAGAGACTGTGTCTGTACCTCGAACTAGTAAATACAAAAAACTTCCGAAACCTTTTAAGGGTAAAAAATTTAATTGATGTCAAAAAATGAAAATCACAGATAAATCAGATAAACAAATGATAAAGCTTGGGTTACTGAATATTAGATCTATTTCTTCCAAAGCACTTATTGTAAATGAAATTATCACAGACAATAAACTAGACTTGCTGTGTTTGACAGAAACCTGGCTAAAACCAGACGATTACATTACTTTAAATGAATCTAGTCCTCAAGGTTATGATTATCGACACAATCCTCGACAGAAAGGCAAAGGGGAGGTGTTGCTGTAATTTATAGTAATATATTCAGAATCATTCAAAAGAATTTCAAATATAATGCCTTTGAAGTGATGGTGCTGTATATAACATTATGTAAGTTGACATTTGTGCTGGCTACTGTATACAGGCCACCAGGGCACCATACTGACTTTATCAAAGAATTTGCTGATTTTCTATCAGAGTTAGTACTGGCTGCGGATAAAGTGTCACGATCACCTGTGAGAGTGCCTTCAGCCTCTAGAGGGCACTCCTTCCCGGACTCATTGTTTCACTCATTTCATGAACTACATTTCCCATACACACTCCCTGGACTAATTACTATTCATCATTGCACCCAGCTGTTTTGTGTTTGTTAATTAGTGTTTGTCTATTTAATCTCAGTTGTGTCTGTCCTTGGTTGTGGTTCGTTGTTTTTTTGTTACGTGCACTTTGTTTCTCTGGCTTTTGTTTTATGGACTGGATATTCTGGATTTTGACCCCTTGCCTGGCTTTGGATATATGTTTCTGGATTCCCCAATAAATACTTATGCTGCAACTGGATCACAACATCTTGTTTCTGTGTGCCCGTGACAGAACGAACCACCACTACATTGATCCAGCAGCATGGATTTCCGGATCCCTTTCCCGGCCCACATTATAGAACGGATGGCTCAAGTTCAAGCATTGAGAGCCCTACGGCAAGATGGATGGGAGGTAGGGTGCTTTGCAAAGGTCTTTTGGGCGATGGCGGTGGGCTGAATTACAATGACGCGACTTTGAAAGACCTGTTTAATGGTTGCCTTGACGAGCCGTTGTCTTTTTGTGAGATGGAAGGGCTACAGAGCTTGGGCTTTTGGAGGTTTGCCGCATATCTCTGCCATCGGATAGAGTGGGTCACACCTAGACAACCAGCCAGTGAATCCGCTTCAGAGGCCGTTCCAGTCAGTAAGCCCGTTCCAGCTCGTGACTCCGTTTCTGAGATCACTGAGGAGGTGGGCGCTGAATCTTCGCTTCCCACACGGAAGAGAAGGAAGCGGAGGAGGAAGGCTCCAGCCAGTGAGTCCACTACAGAGCCTACTGCAGCCAGTGGGTCCGCTCCGGCCAGTAAGCCCGCTCCAGTCAGTGAGTCCACTCCAGAGCCCGTTCCAGTCGGTGAACCCACTTTAGAGCCCGCTCCAGTCAGTGAGTCCACTTCAGAGCCCGCTCCAGTCGGTGAATCCACTCCAGAACCCGCTCCAGTCGGTGAATCCACTCCAGAGCCCGCTCCAGTCGGTGAATCCACTCCAGTGCCCGCTCCAGTCAGTGAGTCTGCTCCAGTCAGTGAGTCCTCTCCAGTCAGTGAGTCCACTTCAGAGCCCGCTCCAGTCAGTGAGTCCACTCCAGAGCCCGTTCCAGTCGGTGAACCCACTTTAGAGCCCGCTCCAGTCAGTGAGTCCACTCCAGAGCCCGTTCCAGTCAGTGAGTCCACTTCAGAGCCCGCTCCAGTCGGTGAATCCACTCCAGTGCCCGCTCCAGTCAGTGAGTCTGCTCCAGTCAGTGAGTCCTCTCCAGTCAGTGAGTCCACTCCAGAGCCCGTTCCAGTCAGTGAGTCTACTTCAGAGCCTGTTCCAGTCAGTGAGTCCACTTCAGAGCCTGTTCCAGTTAGTGAGTCCACGTCAGAGCCCGCTCCAGTTAGTGAGTCCACGTCAGAGCCCGTTCCAGTCAGTGAGTCCACTTCAGAGCCCGTTCCAGTCAGTGAGTCTACTTCAGAGCCCGTTCCAGTCAGTGAGTCCACTACTGAGCCCGCTCCAGTCAGTGAGTCCACTCCAGAGCCCGTTCCAGTCAGTGAGTCTACTTCAGAGCCCGTTCCAGTCAGTGAGTCCACTTCAGAGCCTGTTCCAGTTAGTGAGTCCACTTCAGAGCCCGCTCCAGTCAGTGAGTCCACGTCAGAGCCCGTTCCAGTCAGTGAGTCCACTTCAGAGCCCGCTCCAGTCGGTGAGTCCACTTTAGAGCCCGCTCCAGTCAGTGAGTCCACTCCAGAACCCGTTCCAGTCAGTGAGTCCACTTCAGAGCCCGTTCCAGTCAGTAAGTCCGTTCCAGCTCGTGAGTCCGTTCTTGAGATCACTGAGGAGGTGGGCGCTGAATCTTCGCTTCCCACACGGAAGAGAAGGAAACGGAGGAGGAAGGCTCCAGCCAGTGAGTCCGCTCCAGCCAGTGAGTCCGCTCCAGCCAGTGAGTCCGCTCCAGCCAGTGAGTCCGCTCCAGCCAGTGAGTCCGCTCCAGCCAGTGGGTCTACTACAGAGCCCGCTCCAGCCAGTGAGTCCGCTCCAGCCAGTGAGTCCGCTCCAGCCAGTGAGTCCGCTCCAGCCAGTGAGTCCGCTCCAGTCAGTGAGTCCGCTCCAGCCAGTGGGTCTACTACAGAGGCCGCTCCAGCTAGTGAGTTCATTTTGGGTGTGCCACCGCCTCACCCTCATAAGCAGAGGAGGAGGAGAAGGGCTTCCTCCATCCTACAAGGCCTGGAGGCCACTCTAGAGGTTGTTCTTTGTTTCTCCAAGCGCCTTGCCCTGCCGGCGCCACCGAAGCGCCTTGCCCTGCCGGCGCCACCGAAGCGCCTTGCCCTGCCGGCGCCACCGAAGCGCCTTGCCCTGCCGGCGCCACCGAAGCGCCTTGCCCTGCCGGCGCCACCGAAGCGCCTTGCCCTGCCGGCGCCACCGAAGCGCCTTGCCCTGCCGGCGCCGCAGCCCCAGTCTGAGCACGCTGCCGTCCCAGAGCAGCCCCAGTCTGAGCACGCTGCCGTCCCAGAGCAGCCCCAGTCTGAGCACGCTGCCGTCCCTGAGCAGCCCCAGTCTGAACAAGTTGCCGTCCCAGAGCAGTTCCAGTCTGAACCTGCTGCCGTCCCTGAGTACTCCGCTCTCCCTGATACGGCCACGAAGCACCCTTGGCCAGCCCTGTCGCCATCGTCCAAGCCTTCTGCCCTATCGCCGCCGCCCAGGCTTTCTGCCCTGCCGCCACTGCCCAGGCCGTCTGAACCGTTGGAACCAGCCTGGTCAGTTCCTCCAGCGCCGCCCTGGCACTCAGCCAGGACTCCAGAACCACTGGAACCAGCCTGGTCAGTTCCTCCAGCACCACCCTGGCTATCAGTTGGGCACCCTGGATCTGGCCCACCATCCCTCCCCTGATCCTCCTCCTGTCCACCTCCCTCCTGAGTTTTTTGTGTTTTTGTTTTTTGTCTGGTGGAGCGTCTGGTAGCCGCTCCTTTGAGGGGGGGTAATGTCACGATCACCTGTGAGAGTGCCTTCAGCCTCTAGAGGGCACTCCTTCCCGGACTCATTGTTTCACTCATTTCATGAACTACATTTCCCATACACACTCCCTGGACTAATTACTATTCATCATTGCACCCAGCTGTTTTGTGTTTGTTAATTAGTGTTTGTCTATTTAATCTCAGTTGTGTCTGTCCTTGGTTGTGGTTCGTTGTTTTTTTGTTACGTGCACTTTGTTTCTCTGGCTTTTGTTTTATGGACTGGATATTCTGGATTTTGACCCCTTGCCTGGCTTTGGATATATGTTTCTGGATTCCCCAATAAATACTTATGCTGCAACTGGATCACAACATCTTGTTTCTGTGTGCCCGTGACATAAAGTCCTTGTTGTTGGTGATTTTAATATCCATGTAGATAATAATAAAGACGCATTTGGATTGGCATTTGCAGACATTTTAAACTCTATTGGAGTTAGACAACACGTGTCAGGACCCACTCATTGTCGTAATCATACCTTAGATCTAATACTGTCGCATGGAATTGATATTGATGCTGTTGAAATTCTACCGCAGAGCGATGATATATCAGATCATTATTTAGTCTCGTGTATAATACAATTAGCCAAGGCTACAAAACCACCACCCAGCCATAAATATTGTAGAACCATCACGTCTACCACTAAAGATTGCTTTATAAATAATCTCCCCGAGCAGTTTCATCGCCTTAGTATACCTGACAACTTAGAAGAACTCGATGCTGCAACAGAAACTATTGGCTCTCTCTTTTCCAGCACATTAGATGCAGTCGCTCCTTTACGTCTAAAGAAGATTAAGGAAACTAATCCAACGCCGTGGTATGATGAGCACACTCGGGCTCTAAAACAAGCTGTTAGAAAAGCTGAACGTAGTTGGAAGAAAACAAAACTAGAAGTTTTTCGCCTTTCGTGGAAAGAAAAAATGATTGAGTACAGAACGGCTATAAGAAATGCTAGATCTACTTATTTTTCAAATCTCTTAATAGAAAACAAACATAATCCTAGGTATTTATTTGACACAGTGGCTAAATTAACTAGAAACAGAGATTCAACTGCTGACGTTTCCATAGAGCACAGCAGTAATGACTTTATGAACTTCTTTACTTGCAAGATTGATAATATTAGAGAGAAAATTAAAAACATGCAACCGTCTACAGTTTCGCTTCAGACAGTGCACTGTAGTGTCCCTGAGGTAAAACTAGAATCATTCGCCGCTATAGGAGAGGAAGAATTATCTAAACTTATCAAATCATCAAAATCAACGACATGTATGTTAGACCCAATGCCGACTAAACTACTGAAAGAAATGCTTCCAGAGGTCGTAGGTCCACTTCTTGATATAATTAATTCATCTTTAACACTAGGATACGTGCCAAAAACCTTTAAGCAGGCTATTATTAAACCTCTTATTAAAAAACCTCAACTAGATCCGAGAGATTTAGTAAATTACAGGCCAATCTCGAATCTACCTTTTCTGTCAAAGATACTAGAAAAGGCAGTTTCATCACAACTGTGCTCCTTTTTAGAAAGAAATGGAATCTGTGAGGATTTCCAGTCAGGATTTAGACCATACCATAGTACTGAGACTGCTCTCGTTAGAGTTACAAACGATCTACTCTTATCATCCGATCGTGGCTGTATTTCTCTATTAGTGTTATTAGATCTCAGTGCTGCTTTTGACACTATCGATCACAACATTCTTTTAAAAAGACTTGAAAACTATATTGGCATTAGTGGAATTGCTTTGGCATGGTTCAAATCGTACTTATCTGACCGTTATCAGTCTGTAATAATTAATGAAGAGATGTCGTATCGATCACAGGTTCAGTATGGAGTACCACAAGGCTCAGTACTAGGACCGTTGCTTTTCACTCTGTACATGCTGCCCTTAGGAGAGATAATTAGGAAGCATGGTGTTAGTTTTCACTGCTACGCTGACGATACTCAGCTCTATATTTCCTCGCGCCCTGACGAAACCTACAAATTCACAAAACTAACAGAATGGATAGCTGACATTAAAAACTGGATGACAAGAAATTTCTTATTATTAAATTCAGAAAAAACTGATATCCTAATCTTTGGACCAAAAACTTCCTCACGAAAAAACCTTGAATACTCTCTAACACTTGACGGGTGCTCCATTAAACCTTTGTCCTCAGTTAGGAACTTGGGTGTGCTCTTCGATACCAATCTTTCATTTGAAAGTCATGTTTCTAGTATCTGTAAAACCGCCTTCTTCCATCTAAAAAATATATCTAAATTACGACATATGCTCTCAATGACAAATGCGGAACAGTTGGTTCATGCATACATGACCTCAAGACTAGATTATTGTAACGCTCTACTGGGTGGTTGTTCTGCTCGGCTTTTAAACAGACTACAGTTGGTCCAAAATGCGGCAGCTAGAGTTCTTACTAGAACCAGAAAGTATGACCATATTAGCCCAGTTCTGTCAACATTACATTGGCTCCCTATTAAACATCGTATAGATTTTTAAAATCTTGCTACTTACTTATAAAGCTCTAAATGGTTTAGCTCCCCAGTACCTAAGTGAGCTCTTAATGCATTATAGTCCTTCACGTTTATTGCGATCTCAGAATTCAGGCCAGTTGATAATACCCAGAATATCAAAATCAACTGAAGGCGGCAGATCCTTTTCCTATTTAGCACCTAAACTCTGGAACAATCTTCCTAGCATTGTTCGGGAAGCAGACACACTCTGTCAGTTTAAATCTAGACTAAAAACACATCTCTTTGCTCTTGCATACACATAACACATTATCAATACATTAACATTTTTCAAATCCGTTAAAGGATTGTTACGCTGCAATAATTAGGTCGGCCGGAACCGAGAACATTTCCTATAACACTAGATATACCTGTACATCAGAATAAGAATGGCATCTACGCTAATATCTGTCTCTCTGCTTATCCCGAGGTTTGCCGGGTGCTGGATCCAGGCCGTATCCAGATCAGATGGAGAACCTGTGTCTGGACCCGACTACAACGTAGCCCAGGAGACAATGGGCCTACAGATCCAGTTCTAGCTGCATAGATTTTTAATCCCCGTATCCGCTTACAAATATATATATATAATCTATTTTTAATCTCTATAATAAAAATTTATAATTCAGATTTTGATCTCCATATCCATTTACATATATTATATATACCTTCCAAGGGGTTTTTTCCCTCCTAGGACTTTTTTCCCACGCTGGGTTTTCTCCTAGGGGTTTTTTTTCCACCCCTGGAAGTCAGCCGACATTGGCTTAATGTAGCACCATCTTGTATATGTTACATATTACCACGCTTGTTTGTACAGCTTATTTTTAACCACTTCCCTTTTTTCTGTGCTTCTAATATGTAAAGCTGCTTTGAAACAATTACCAATTGTAAAAGCGCTATATAAATAAATTTGACTTGACTTGACTTGACTTCTAACGGTTTATTCTTCTTGTCATTAAAGTTGATGAGGACCTGATAGATCTTTCTGAATCTGTTTTAGCAGAAAATGACCATGAACAGAGAAGAGACAGGAATCGTTTGATCGCTGTAAGTTAAATCATGAAAGCGACTGTGAGTTTCACTTTAACTTTGATTCAGTGTGTGTTAAAGGGTGTGTTTCACTGATCATAACCCGGTAGAGTTAGTTCAGAAGATAAATGAGAGGAACACAGAGTACAGAAACATGAATCTGAACATTATAAGGTCAGGCCAATGTGTTTATTAAACTTTGGTAACACTTTATAATAACTTTCAACCTTAATAATATCATATATATATTACAGATATTATATTGGATGCACAAAGGTTGTCTCCATATACACAACATGCTATAAAGGTAAACCTTGTTTTATTACAGCACAAACCCATCTGCCTTCATCAGAGCTCAACGTTTTCACATAATGCATCTCATATCAGATCAATTGCACATGACTATCTTTGCTTAATGTTATGAACAACAGCTAATTATTCTCCATTTGCTTTTCTGTTTTATCTCAGGACGTCCCGAGGTGACTAGAGAGGACATCAGCCTCAGTTTGGATCCAGCCTCTTAAGAAGACTTCAGATGACCAACACCGATGAAGTGACGGCGCCAACTCCTGCGAGGACTTCAGATGATGCAACATCTGGATCAACATGCACATTGCCAAATTTCTATATATCCTAATTATTGTAATTCATTATTTTCAGGAGCTCATTGCTTCTACCTTCAATTAAACTGTTAACAGTGATTGTAAATTAATTGCCTAAATTATTACAGTTAGCTAACAGCATGATTATATGTACATTTCTGAAACCACATATACTGGACAGTCACCTCCGACACCAGATTCTCTAAATTGAAAAGTTGACATGCATTCTCTTTAAAGCTGCTTTGAAATTATATGTATTGTGAAATGTATGCACTATAACAAATATGTGAACTGAATTGTTTAGGCACATTGTTGGCACGTTACTATTTTGAGGAAACTGAAATAGACTGCAATATTTGTTTTGTCATTTAAAGAGCGCGTTAGAAATAAGTGTCTATATGCAGGTGCGTACATTCTGCTTATTAAACACACATGGACGCGCAGCAGCACACAAACATGCCAAATATTAAAAATAAAAGGATTACAATGTAAAAGATTATTATGTGCATAAAGATAAAAATGCTTTGGTGGAATGCGACTTTTCCTGCTTGCACGCTTTAACGCTTTTAACCGTTTCCTCACTATAGAGTATAGTGGTTATTATACTATACTATAGAGTATATTTCTGGTTAGGAAAGTAACCAGGTGAGTGTGAGGAGACGGGTGGTGGAGGGATGTCGAAAAACTGTCAAGGAATATGTGCGAGTCGACTGTGTCTATATATAGTGCTTCACTCATGCTGATTGGGTAGATACGTTGATCACTGATTGTTGACAGCTGGCTGAAATGACATGATGATTAGTCAGATTATTTAAACTCCTCCTGAATTTTGTTAATAAAACATCATCCTTTTCACGAGTTCACCCTTACAAATAATCGGATAGAGTAAATAATATGCGTATTTGGCGTGTTGTCTGAGAAGAGGGCTCCGAGCTCGATATCTGGCCCAAACATGGAGTACTCCCCCCAAAAAGTTGCAACTAACATGGGACAGCAGCCGGAAATTATGTTGATAACAAACACACCTGGACAGAGTACAACTGACCACAGGACTTCATTTCAGCAGCTGAATGGACATGCGGTTGACACATCCCACAAGGTCAATGATAACACCAGGCAGCCACAACAACCACTGCTCACGGACACAATCCTGACTGAGCCCTGCCCACAGAGCTCACCGAGAGACAGTGACGTGTTAGAACTGCTCCAAGATTCAGCACCCAAGGACGACTTTCGGGAAAACAGCCAGGGAAGCCAGGACAACATATTACAGCCTCCTGTAACACCAGAGCAACAGCCCCTCTCACCGGACACGTTATCCCTCGTTGTGAGTTTGCTTCTTTCTTCTCTGAGAAAAATAATAATATCAGAAAGGCGATCAGCACATCCTTGAGCTGCACTGGGCTAAAACAGATCAGATCACAACCTCAGAACGTAGCTATTTTGGAAGAAACAGTACAGCACCTTAAAATATCAACCTGCGCCCTTGACACACTTCCCACATTTTTTTTCAAAATCGTTTTTTTAACTGTTTAGAAGCAGATCTTGTAGAAGTGGTAAACGCCTCACTTCTCTTTGGGACTTTTCCAAACTCTCTGAAAACGGCAGTGGTTCAGCCCCTCCTGAAAAAGAGCAGTCTGGATAACACCATATTGAGCAACTACAGACCAATCTCAAATCTTCCTTTCATAGGCAAGATCATTTGTTACAGCCACTGCCATAACACAAAAGAGGGATGACACAACGGCTCGATCAAAAGGGGAATTTATTAATGAAACGAAATATAACAACAAGTGGGAGAAATTAGACAGGAAAAATAAAAGGGATAAACACAAAAGAGAGTGCAGCTCCGTGTAACACCTTCATCCCCCAAAAGTGAAACGTCACCACAAGAAGTGCATCTACTAAGACACCTTTCCCAAAAACATATGTTACCCACAGGCCTATCCGATCCGGGATAGTGCGTCAGCGACCACGTTGTCCCGACCTCTGACATGTTTAATGTCAAGGTCGTATGGCTGCAAGTATAAACTCCAGTGCATGAGACGCTGATTAAAATTGTGCATGGAGTTTAAAAAGGTAAGCGGATTATGATCACAATACACAAGGATCGAATAACAGCTGGACAAATACACCTCGAAATGTTGAATCGCAAGAACTAATGCTAATGCCTCCTTTTCAATAGTAGAATACTTTAGCTGTGCAGTATTAAACTTTTTTGAAAAGTAACACACTGGGTGTTCCACATCATCAGCACCCTTCTGCTGGAGGACAGCTCCCGCCCCAACATCGCTAGCATCCACCACGACACTGAACTGTTGTGAATGGTCAGGTGCGGCCAACACTGGGGATGAAATCAACAAAGATTTAACATTTTCAAACGCACACTGGCATGCATCAGACCACTCAAACCGAACTTTAGGACTCAGCAAGTTGGTAAGAGGAGAAACCACAGTTGCAAAGTTTCTGCAAAACGAACGATAGTAACCCACCATTCCTAAAAAATGTCTCAATTGCTTACGATCCGTTGGAGGTGGAAAGTCACAAATGGCCGCTACCTTTACAGCCACTGGCCGTACTTGACCCCTGCCAATAACTTTTCCTAAGTACACAATGGTGGCTTTACCAAATTCACATTTGCTCAGATTAACAGTGAGCTTAGCGTCAGCCAACCGCTGAAAAACTTGGCGAAGTAACGCAACATGTTCAGCCCATGAGGAGCTGTACAGAACCAAGTCATCCAAGTAAGCTTCACAACCACATACACCAGCCAAAACAGTGTTGACAAGCCGCTGAAAGGTACTTGGTGCATTTTTCATCCCGAAAGCCATAACCTTATAATTAAGGAAAGCATCAGGAGTGACAAATGCTGAGATCTCCTTAGCACGTTTTGTCAGAGGCACCTGCCAGTATCCCTTCAACAGGTCAAGTTTTGAAACATAAACAGCAGAAGCTACGCGATCGACGCAATCATCTACCCTTGGTAAAGGATAAGAGTCAGATTTTGTGACAGCGTTTACGCGTCGATAGTCAGTGCAAAATCGAAACGTGCCATCTGACTTATTCACCAGCAAACATGGCGAACTCCATGGACTGGAGCTGGGCTCAGCGATGTTATTTTCCAACATGTATTCGACTTCCTTTTGCAAATTAGCTCTTTTACACGGGTTAACACGATATGGATGCTGTTTTATAGGTGGCGTAAAACCCACATCAATATCATGCTCGATAACTGATGTCTGGCCGGGAATGTCGCTGAACAACACTGAAAACGTACTCACCAATTCCATAACATCAGCTTTCTCAGCCAGAGACAAATGCGGTAGCTGACTGGACAAAGTTAAGAGCATCTCTGAATTGTTCAACCTACCCTGAACTATACACCTTGATGGTCCTTCGTCTGCCTCATCCATCCGTTCAGATGTGAGCAGCCCGACAGCAGAGATTCCACACTCTGAAACGCAAGGTAGACCACTCTTTGGTTGTTTAGCACCCGAATTTCTCTCATGATAGGCTTTAATCATGTTCACATGGCAGATTCGGGAACTCTGACGGCGGTCAGGAGTAGAGATAACATAGTCTCGATCTGACAACTTCTTTTCAATCACATAAGGGCCAGTAAAACGAGCTTGCAATAGCCCACCAAGCACCGGTAACAAAACCAAAACTTTGTCACCGGGGCTAAAACTCCGTTCTCTAGCTTTCTTATCAAACCAAGTTCTCATTTTCTCTTGCGCCTTTTCAAGATTTTGCTTGGCCAATTCACGGACTCGGTATAAACGTGTATGAAATTGTGAAACATACTCAGGAAGTACACTGCTTTTTGAATCAGAGAGCCATTTTTCTTTTAGTACGGCCAAAGGGCCGCGCAGATTGTGGCCAAAAACCAGTTCTGCAGGGCTAAACCCAAGTGATTCTTGTACTACCTCTCGTGAAGCAAAAAGCAACCAAGGAATTCCCTCTTCCCAATCCCTCTCAAGCTCAAAACAGTAAAAGCACAGCATAGACTTCAGTGTCTGGTGAAACCTCTCCAGCGCCCCCTGGCTCTCAGGATGATAGGCAGCCGAGACGTTATGCTTAATACCAAGTCGTTTGAGCACTTGAGAAAACGTACGAGACATAAAATTCGTTCCCCGATCACTTTGTATCACTCTTGGTAAACCGAAAACTGAGAAAAACTTAATGAGTGCCTTAGTGATGGCTCTAGCGGTGATGGAACGCAAAGGAACCGCCTTAGGGAAACGCGTAGTCACACACATAATAGTTAGTAGGTACTTGTACCCAGACTTTGAACGTGGAAAAGGTCCAACGCAGTCAACTATTACGTGCTCGAATGGCTCCGAAACCATGGGAATTAGACAAAGTGGTGCAGGCTGAATAACTTGGTTGGGCTTTCCCACCATTTGACACACATGACAAGTTTGACAAAAACGTGAAACATCTCTTTTTAAACCGGGCCAATAAAAATTTCGCAAAATCCGGTCATACGTTTTCGCGACACCTAAATGACCAGCCAAACCGTTATGTGCAACGCTTAAAATCATCTCACGATAAACTACTGGAACTACAATTTGCCTGACTGCATTCCAGTCATCAGGAGATTTAGAAGACACCCATTTTCTCATCAAGATCTCATTTTTGAGGAAATATGCCTGGGAGGCCGGCGCACTCTCAGTCTCACGCTCTGGTTGAACCAATTCAAACAACGGGGCAAGAGTTAAATCGGACCTTTGGGCAGCAATTAATTTCAAACATGATTGAAATCAACATGATCTTTACGAGTAGACTTTTCGGCAATCAGATATGCTTTTTCCTGTGGAGAAACGGAGAGCAGTTTAGTTACATCAGGATTTGCAATGAACGTGTCGCATAAATCCATTTCATCTGAAATGAAACGATCAGCAGATTTGGCCATAGAGCGAGTAACTGCGCACGCGGTGAAAACATCAGGATACTTAAGTGCACAATCATCAGCGTTAGCAACAAGCGGTACAGAGACAACTTCAGGAGATACATCAGCACAACTCCACACACTACTTCCAGCTAAATCATTTCCTAAAATGAATGTTACTTCAGGAACTGGAAGAGATGAACGAACACCCACTACCACGTCACCCGACACCAATTCTGATTGCAAATGAATTCTGTGTAACGGAACCTCCATAACTCCCATTTCAATACCTCGGACTAAAGCAGCACTACCCGTGGCAGTCTCCTGTGACAACGGCAAAACCCCCTCCAGGATAAAAGAAAGACTGGCCCCCGTATCCTGAAGAATACGAACAGGTACAGGCTTACACAAACTGGGAATAAACACAGTTGCACAATGCAGGAAAGGTCCATAACCAGTTTTAGGGAGACAGGCATCACCATCAGAGTCAGGCGTAATGCAGTCAAATTTCGAACTGGAATCAACGGAAATCAAACCAACAGATTTTGTATGAGACTTCTTTTTAAGAACAGGGCAGTTTGCAATTAAATGACCAGAGGCCTTACAATAAAAGCAAACCCTATCACCAGTCGAAACAGTAGGCTTACCATTAAACGATTTGCGAGGCGACACAACAGGTGCATCAACAGGAATTTTATCTCGTGGTTTTTGAACATCCTTGAACGTGACTTTATGCGTTAAAACGAAGTCATCGGCCAGAGTAGCAGCCTTGTGGAGCGTGTCCACTTTTTGTTCGTTTACATAAGTAGCAAGGGCGGAAGGTACACAACTCTTAAATTCCTCTATAAGGATTAATTGTCTAACCTGCTCTCTGCTCTCAGCTTTTTGAGACGCGCACCAACGATCAAACAAAATTTCCTTTTCACGCGCAAACTCAACATAAGTCTGATTCGAAAGTTTCGTGTATTGTCTAAATCGCTGTCTATATGCTTCCGGGACTAACTCGTAGGCTTTTAATATAGCAGCTTTAACAATCGTATAATCAGCAGATTCTTTTCAATGGACAACGAAGCATAAACCTCCTGCGCCTTACCGGTTATCACGCATTGCAAGAGCAAAGACCAAACATTTTCAGGCCACTTTAATGAAGCTGCAACCCTCTCGAAATGACAAAAATACTTCTCAACGTCCTTTTCACAAAAAGGAGGGACCATCCTCCGATTTCGGCCGACATCAAAATCATCAGAGGCAGCGTGAGCAGCCTTAGAGCTCATCTCTAACTCCATTCGTTTCAGAGCAAACTGATGATCAAGTTCATGCTTTCGCAGCTCTAATTTGGCATTCTCTAACTCCAATTCTTTTTCTTTAATTGCCAACTCTCTCAATCGAATAGCATTCTCACTTACTGAAGGATCAGCCACTTCCTCCACAACACTGACGTTTTCTAATGGCATTTGTAAAATGCCTAACTCCACCAGACAGCCTTTAAGGACGTTTCGCAAAGTTTCCTTCAAAGTCTTATACCTAGGAGCGATTTCAATTTTATAAGACTCTGCAATTTGCAATAACTGCTCTTTTGTGCACGATAAAAGCAGTTCTTCAGAAGGAGACTCCCGAAATATATCAACTACCGAAGTCATTTCGACACACGTAGGCTACTCACCAAAAATAACGAAAATAATGGTTTCAACACAATTCAGAAAAATACTCATGAATGAAACCACTAAATCGTTTTCACAAATCCTAAATTTTACCTGCCAAAACTAAAGAAAAACAAAAGTGAATTTGGCCGCTACACGAAATTACCACGAATGATACGAATTAAAAATAAACTTCACCTACCGATTTAAATTTACAAAGTGAATAACCAAAAGCGATCCCACAACACACATGTATTTACCCCATTTAACATTAGATTAATTCCCTAGTCTTCAGTGGCGTTAGGGGCTCGAGGCCACTTTAAACGCTGAAATCATGAACACCTGCACACCGATCCCATTAACAAGATCAGCTGCCGGTGAACTGAAGCGTGCCTCCACTCCGAATAACCACTAAAAATAAAAAAGGCAAAATAACAAAGTGGCAGGTTCAAACCTACCCGACGACTACTGAATAAATAGGGCAAATACTCACCTGGGACGCTCGTAGTTACTCACAACCGAAAAATAAATCAAACAAACATGACGAAAACACGGCCATACACATTTTCTCCCATGCTAAACAGCTGAGAAAAAAAACGAAAAAAAAAAACGACGGACGAGCCCCCAATTATGTTACAGCCACAGCCATAACACAAACGAGGGATGACACAACGGCTCGATCAAAAGGGGAATTTATTAATGAAACAAGATTTAACAACAAGTGGGAGAAATTAGACAGGAAAAATAAAAGGGATAAACACAAAAGAGAGCGCAGCTCCGACTCGGGACGGCCGCTCAAGTTCCGCCGCCGAAGTGTGGGAACTTGACTTCCTTTAAGCTTGTGTAAATAGTCCACAGGTGTAAAGGATCTGCTGAATCAGAACAATGGTAAATCACGCTTTTCCTGCCCCTAGAGGGCAGGCAAATACATAAATATACATGCATGTAACATCATTGAAAAAGATGTTTTCAATCAGCTGAACAAGTTCTTAAGTTCATTTGGACACTTTGACAATCTGGTTTCTGACCTCATCACAGCACAGAGACAGCGCTCGTAAAGATAATAAATTATATTCGCCTTAACACCGATACAAGTAAATTATCAGTGCTGCGTTTGACACTGTCGATCACAACATTCTTCTTGACGGGCTGGAAAACTGGGTCGGGCTTTCTGGAATGGTCCTGAAATGGTTCAGGTCAAACTCAGAATGGAGAGGTTATTATGTGAGTATCCATAAGTCTGAGTGAACATCCATGACATGTGGAGTCCCTCAAGGCTCAATCCTTGGACCGCTCTTGTTCAATCTGTATCTGCTGCCACTGAGCCAAATAATGAGAAAGAACCAAATTGCCCATCACAGCTATGCAGACGACACCCAGATCTACCTCGCCCTCTCACCTAACGACTACAGCCCCATTGACTCCCTGTGCCAATGCATTGATGAAGTTAAAAACTGGATGTGCCTAAACTTCCTTCAGTTAAACAAAGACAAAACTGAAGTCATTGCGTTTGGAAACAAAGAAGTTCTCAAAGTGAACATGTACCTTCACTCTAGGGGTCAAACAACTAAAAATCAAGTCAGGAATCTTGGTGTGATTCTGGAGTCAGACCAGAGTTTCAGTAGCCATGTAAAGACAATAACTAAATCAGCTTATTATCATCTCAAAAGTATTGCAAGAATTAGATGCTCTGTCTCAAGTCAAGAATTAGAGAAACTTGTTCATGCTTTCATCACCAGCAGGGTGGATTATTGTAATGGACTCCTCACTGGCCTTCCCAAAAACACCATAAGACAGCTGCAGCTTGTACAGAACGCTGAGCAGAACCAGAAAACATGAACATATCACACCAGTCCTCAGGTCCTTGCACTGGCTTCCAGTTGCATTTAGAATTGATTTTAAAGGACTGTTACTTGTTTATAAATCACTCAATGGTCTAGGACCCCAATACATTGGAGATATGCTCATAGAATATAAACCTAACAGATCACTCAGATCATCAGGATCAAGTCATTTAGAAATACCAAGGGTTCACTCAAAGCAAGGAGAGTCTGCTTTTAGCTGTTACGCCAGCCGCAGCTGAACCAGCTTCCAGAAGAGATCAGCTGTGCTCCAACAGTAGCCACATTCAAATCCAGACTCAAAACACTTCAGTTTAGCTGTGCATTTACTGATTGAGCACTGTGCTATGTCTGAACTGATTGCACTTAATTTTATATGTATTATCTTTTTATTCTTTTAATTATTTTTCTTGTTTTTATTTCATTTTTAATGCATTTTAAATCTTGTTGTCTGGTTGAAAGAGCTGGGGGAATTAGGAAGTAGGCATTTGTTATCCCTGGATGGAGCTCTGACAGAGTTAGTCCAGGAACACCTGTTTCTTGTTTCAGTAATTGGCGTGGAGAGAGTATATAACGCCAGGAGAAACAGGAGTGGCTGAGAGAGAGAAGGACTACTGACTGCTAACCTCCTGGATGCTGGAACTGTCTGCTGGAGTTGTTTATGTTATAATATTTGACCATTTTTGTGCCTGTCTGCACACCTGTTTTGTTATTTTTGAAAACGCAATAAAGCAGTCAGTAGTCAAGCCGACCCTGTCCTCTTCCTTCCTGACATTGAACTTTGTTACACTTGTATATTATATTCATTCATTACACACAGGCTGATATATTTCAAATGTTTATTTATTTTAATTTTGATGATTATAACTGACAACTAAGGAAAATCCCAAATTCAGTATCTCAGAAAATTAGAATATTGTGAAAAGGTTCAATATTGAAGACACCTGGTGCCACACTCTAATCAGCTAATTAACTCAAAACACCTGCAAAGGCCTTTAAATGGTCTCTCAGTCTAGTTCTGTAGGCTAAACAATCATGGGGAAGACTGCTGACTTGACAGTTGTCCAAAAGACGACCATTGACACCTTGCATGAGGAGGGC
The DNA here is from genome assembly GCF_018812025.1 of Megalobrama amblycephala. Classification (NCBI taxonomy): domain Eukaryota; kingdom Metazoa; phylum Chordata; class Actinopteri; order Cypriniformes; family Xenocyprididae; genus Megalobrama; species Megalobrama amblycephala. The sequence continues at coordinate 104,511 of NW_025953370.1, forward strand.
AAGACACAAAAGGTCATTGCAAAAGAGGCTGGCTGTTCACAGATCTCTGTGTCCAAGCACATTAATAGAGAGGCGAAGGGGAGGAAAAGATGTGGTAGAAAAAAGTGTACCAGCAATAGGGATAACTGCACCCTGGAGAGGATTGTGAAACAAAACCCATTCAAAAATGTGGGGAGATTCACAAAGAGTGGACTGCAGCTGGAGTCAGTGCTTCAAGAACCACTACGCACAGACGTATGCAAGACATGGGTTTCAGCTGTCCCATTCCTTGTGTCAGGCCACTCTTGAACAACAGACAGCGTCAGAAGCGTCTAAAGACAAAAAGGACTGGACTGCTGCTGAGTGGTCCAAAGTTGTGTTCTCTGATGAAAGTAATTTTTGCATTTCCTTTGGAAATCAGGGCCCCAGTGTCTGGAGGAAGAGAGGAGAGGCACACAATCCACGTTGCTTGAGGTCCAGTGTAAAGTTTCCACAGTCAGTGATGGTTTGGGGTGCCATGTCATCTGCTGGTGTTGGTCCACTGTGTTTTCTGAGGTCCAAGGTCAACGCAGCCGTATACCAGGAAGTTTTAGAGCACTTCATGCTTCCTGCTGCTGACCAACTTTATGGAGATGCAGATTTCATTTTCCAACAGGACTTGGCACCTGCACACAGTGCCAAAGCTACCAGTACCTGGTTTAAGGACCATGGTATCCCTGTTCTTAATTGGCCAGCAAACTCGCCTGACCTTAACCCCATAGAAAATCTATGGGGTATTGTGAAGAGGAAGATGCGATATGCCAGACCCAACAATGCAGAAGAGCTGAAGGCCACTATCAGAGCAACCTAGGCTCTCATAACACCTGAGCAGTGCCACAGACTGATCGACTCCATGCCACGCCGCATTGCTGCAGTAATTCAGGCAAAAGGAGCCCCAGCTAAGTATTGAGTGCTGTACATGTTCATACTTTTCATGTTCATACTTTTCAATTGGCCAAGATTTCTAAAAATCCTTTCTTTGTATTGGTCTTAAGTAATATTCAAATTTTCTGAGATACTGAATTTGGGATTTTCCTTAGTTGTCAGTTATAATCATCAAAATTAAAAGAAATAAACATTTGAAATATCTCAGTCTGTGTGTAATAAATGAATATAATATACAAGTTTCACTTTTTGAATGGAATTAGTGAAATAAATCAACTTTTTGATGATATTCTAATTATATGACCAGCACCTGTAATGCACCATTCAGTAAAATAACAAATAATGCCAAACTTTCATATTCATCTCCTCTTCCTGCTCCTAACATGCCTGACATCAGTAATGTCCATGCTCTCATTTTTAGTGCAGTAGTAGATGTACCAGAATGATCAACATGGATAATCTTCAGCTCTGATTTAAGTGATTGTAGCAGTATCACATATCACATGTAATTCATATACCTTCCCTTTATTTCTCTGGAAACTGGCATACTTGTCACAACATGAAAGTATATGCAACCTTTGGTGCATTGTTGTCCCAAATATCATTAATCAGATCAAAAAATATTTATGTCCCAAGTAAAAAAAATTAATGGTAATTAATTATGTATGGTTTTTTAAATAATGAAATAAACTCATAAGAGCCTAGTTAAATTTTATGTCCTGTACCAAACATCACATTCACACCGTATTTGCCATACTTTATTACACTTCATAGATACAGCATAACATTGAAAGTTGCATAAAGACAAATGAGATTGAAGATAAAAATGTCTTCAAAAATACATTAACGTCATATTAATCCATTCATAGCTGCTGAAGTCACAAATGAGCACCACAGAATCCCATCCAGTCAACTATGATCCAGAAAACAGATTTGATATTGTGTTTAAAATAAAAATTCATTTTCACAGCTAAACTGGTTTCTTGCTCTTCCCTGTAAATGTCTCTATCATGTTCATGTTCTTCTTCTAAACAGTTTGTTTAGTTGTACTCTACAGTGCAACTGATGACCAGAATATGTGATCACTGATGTGGTGTAGCTTTTTCTTCTTTTTCTGCTGTAGCTTTTTAGTCTTAACATCCCATTGTCAGGCGTTCTCCAGTCCTGGTCTAAAAGTAAAAACAAAAACAATTTAAATTAAGTAGTTTATTAAATTTTTGATAAATTGTTGAAATCAACACATACATACCATTGCAAATATTTGCCTTAGCAGCTTTCTGTCTCCTCCATTTATTAACGAAAGGCCCTTTTGGTCTTTTCAGCTGAAACAAAAGAAAAGAAAATATCATTATTTATAATCATGTATATATAGGATTATATATAGGAAAAAAGTTCTGATTGACCTTACAGTTTGGGGATTTTACATTATTAGGCATTAAAAGCATGGTAAGTGTTGTGGTTACTCTGTATTGACAACAAATACCACATACTGTGGTAAAAGCATGGTAAGTGTTGTTTTTACTGTGCTTCTACTACAAATACCATTTTGAAACTACACTTGTACTACTTTGAACCTGATATGAATATGATTAACTGATTGAAGGTCTATTGCACGTCACGTGACAGTGTTTAACCACCTAGTTTATAAGGTTCTTTAATTTAGAAAGCAATGAAAGGCAAACATTAGAACAGCGTATTTACGACTACTTACCAACATCTGGCACACGTGAACTGAAGCCAAATATCGCGATGTGTTCTGAAGGAGACTTCCTCAGCATGTTTTCTTCTTCTTGTTGTTTTACGGCGGTTGGCATCCAGCGTTTTGGTGCATTACCGCCCCCTTCGGTTCCTCAGCGTGATTTCAAATTCGCGTCAGTTTTTGACAATAGTATCCAGCTGCAGACCCGCAGCACCACAGTTCCAGACCCGCAGCCACAGAACGGAAGTGAGGGGCGGGGCTTAAACAGTCATATTTGCGCTATCCATACATGTCATTTTCTTTTGTTAAATATAAGTTGTTTTTACATGGATTTTAATCGGATCGATGTCTACAGTATTTAACAACAATACTTTTAAATAAAGTCATTTTTTTTTCATATATGCCTAATAAGATATCATGATAAGAGGAGTTTTAATTACCTTAAATGGTAAGGCATGAACTAATTTGTATAAACTGTGAACAAATACTTTTAACCTTATAATTTTGAAAATATATTAATAAATGTAATATATATAGTAAAATGTCTCCCTTGACTGTATGTGATATTATTTCCGTATGTTCACGTTGTGAACTTGTGACAAATAGTATAAAGACACGGAGGTATGGGCATTTAATGTCAAAATATAGGCCTGTATTTAATCATTGCAGATCCTTGAACAAGTGAAACATGCATTTAAGCCAAAGAGACAATAGAAGTTGTATACGGTGAGTGTATGATATTTCTGTCATGATGTGGTGAACGAATTTATATTTATATATTTATATTAAGTGTTGATCTGCTATATAGGCTATTGAATCATTTACATTTTATCATTAAAGACTTTTTGCATTTGTCAAAGATATTTATCGTGTTAATATTAAATAAATATTAATTTATAAAACTTATTCATTTTGTTTTTAGGGATGAAAAGACTGCAGAAATGCCATGATATGGGCTTATAATCTCTAAGTGTTTTAATATGATTATTTGTTTTTTGCTTGTTTTTATTTTATTATGAGCAGTTTAAATGTTTTAACCCTATTATTTTAGAAATGCTTTTTAAATATCCTGTTTGTTTTCATACAGAGAAACACTCGTTTCACTTGTTCAAGGCTTTTTTTTTTTAAATGGTTATTTTTATTTGACATTAAATAGCCTATGTTACATAGGCTAATCTAAGTATTATTTGTAACAATTTGAACATGAAGGAAATAATACGATCAAATATACTGTCAAATGTTACACATTTATTAATATATGTTTTTACTAGTGGTGGGCCGTTATCGGCGTTAACTCTTATCGGGCGATAAAAAAAAATATCGCCGTTAAAGGTGCCCTTGATTCAAAAATTGAATTTATCTTGGCATAGTTGAATAACAAGAGTTCAGTACATGGAAATGACATACAGTGAGTCTCAAACTCCATTGTTTCTTCCTTCTTATGTAAATCTCATTTGTTTAAATGACCTCTGAAGAACAGGCGAATCTCAACATAACACTGACTGTTACGTAACAGTCGGGATCATTAATATGTATGACCCCAATATTTGCATATGCCAGCCCATGTTTCCAACATTATGAAAGGGATTGTATGTCTGGATCTGTGCACAGCTGAATCAACAGACTAGGTAAGCAAGCAGGAACAATAGCGAAAATGGCAGATGGAGCAATAATAACTGACATGATCCATGATAACATGATATTTTTAGTGATATTTGTAAATTGTCTTTCTAAATGTTTCATTAGCATGTTGCTAATGTACTGTTAAATGTGGTTAAAGTTACCATCGTTTCTTACTGTATTCACGGAGACAAGAGCCGTCGCTATTTTCATTTTTAAACACTTGCAGTCTGTATAATTCATAAACACAACTTCATTCTTTATAAATCTCTCCAACAGTGTGTAATGTTAGCTTTAGCCACGGAGCACAGCCTCAAACTAAAAGCAAAAACCCGGTGAGTCCTCTGTGCACGCGTAGTGCTCAAATCCAGCAAAAGAAAGAGTTTGACCAATCATATCGCTGGGTTCATTTCCCCAAATAGCAAGCGGGGATGATTGACAAATGCGTACGGCCTATCAATAAAAAGAGACTGCAAATCGACAGCAACACAAAATCCCGCGCGATCCTCCTTCCACTCCTGCAGTCTCAGTGACTGAATTCTCAGGCGAGGACAGTACAATAGTCACGGTACTTCTGACTCCTTGAGGTAAACGGGTATAAAGTGCTCAAGTAATGTTGAACAACAAATCTAAATAAAATTGAAATCGCTATATGGCTTAGTGATTATGAAAGTGCTGTGATGTGTGTGTGACTGACTGACAATCGCGAGTCTGGAGAAACAGGCGTTTATTTATTTATTCTCTTGATACGTATAGCCTACATGTGTTGCGTTATTGTGTTAATACTAACTAAAGTACCTAATTATGTTACATAGCCTACTTATTTTGTAAGAAAACTAGCACATTAGTTACTTATGCATTTAAAAGCACCGTTGTCTCAGTGCTGCGCGAGCTCTCTCTCATACACACAAACGCCCGCGAGCACAGAGAGGGAAGATCATTGTAAAATGAAAATTGACGTGCTTGGTTTAAAATTTGTTCTTGCTTGAGTTATTTTTTTGTCAGAAAATATTTTTAATTATCCACCCGTGTTTTTAAGTTTCGGTAAATGACGGACTCTTTAGTTAACACAACCCCTCGTTATATAACTAACTTCTTGATATTCTTGAATACTCGATTCGTTTTGCACTTATGGGTACTGTCTATTCACTGTTAACTGTTTTCTATAAATATGCTGTATTTGAACAAGACTGTTGGAGCTACATTAGTTTGTTTTCAGTAGTGGTAATTTTGTTAATTAATTTGTTTATTATTATGATTTTGCTCACATTAGTAATATATTTTGGTAAAATTCTTTTGTTGTTTGTTTAGTCTTTATTTTTGGTTAGTTTAATCATTATAATGTTTGCTTTAGACACCTGGGGGCAGTAGTGGGCACAGGCAAAGGTGAATATAGGCAGGAAGTAGTTAGTTACCTGTAGGCATCTGGGTGATGGGCATATGGTTTTTTACCAGCGTGAGAAATGCTGTATTGCTTGCTCAGTTGGAACAAATAAACCAGCCACAAAATCCTGAATCCAGTTTGGAAGTAGACTCATTGCTTGCCTGCGTACATTACCTGCCCAGGATGCTAGAAGTTGTCGTTTGAAAGTTTGATTTGAGTTTTATGTTTTTTTGTTTGTTTGACAAACGGCCACTACAAAGACAAACATTCGCTGATTAAAGGTTAGCCAATACAAACATGTTACAAATAGATACCTTTTTTTTCTGTGGGATTTAGTATATCCAATATTATTCCAATATCCAAATATTTTAGCATATTTGGATATTGGAATAATAAATTAAGTATTTTAAATGAATCACATATAAACTCAATGTTTACTCTTTTCTAAGGGTTTCTTAATTTTAGACTAGTTTTCATTACAAAACCTGTGTAAAAGACTCAACTGTCAGGTTAGTTGTATGTAAATATAACCTACTTGAAATTGCAAACAAACTTTTTTAGTCCATATTAAATATGTGAATGTGATTCACTTGTGAGTCAGTTTGTATAAGCACACATTATGCAATGCAATATTAATCATGAATAAAAAAAATGCTTTTGAGCAGGTGTAGTGAAAATATAAAATAACAGTCAAAATTAGATTAACGAAGATGGGTGTGTGTTTGTGCTTTGTGTATTGTATTCTCAAAAATGTAAAAAAAATTTTTTTTTTTTTACTTTTTTTTTACCCCCCCCCCAAAAAAAAAAAACCCGTGTCCTGTCCCGTCACACTGGTACTCGAAAAAATTTTCCAAGGTTGGCAGGTCTGATGGGGTATTTTGAGCTGAAACTTCACAGACACATTCAGGAGACACTTTAGACTTATATTACATCTTTTAAAAAGATGTTCAAGGGGACCGTTAATCTATTCTCAAAGTTGGGTTGGGAGCTGGGTCTATACTACGCAAGCTATGATGACTTTCACCTTGATATATTAGCGCGGATGTATACCTAGCCGAACTGACCCTTCGAAAAGACCCGCCCCCCTTAGTTACTGTTGCTTTGTTTGTCAAGCCGTGGCGCTGTCACGCCACACACAGTGATTAATGCATTGCGGAGCAAAGAGGACACTGACAACATGTCGACAGACAAGACAGAGCAGGTTACTTATGATATTTAACAAAGTCCCAGCTTTGAAACTGTGTAGTTTTTTAAGAAATTCAAACAATAAAAACCGTTTTGTTGCTCTTTAATGTGCCGTTACCATGATCGTGACAGATGCTGTAGCGCCTCAGCTTAAGAGGCTCGTAAACCGATCATCTCTTACTACGAGTCCATAGCATCAAATAAACATGAATGAACATGAGAATCAATGTTGTTTCAAACGCGGAAAGACGTCAATATACAAAATTTTTCAAGTTTAACTCCACCGAGGTTAATCTTCTAACTCCTGTCTGCTTTGTTGGACGAAATGGCGGATTACTTTTAGACATTAATTGCGTCCCAAATGACGCACTATACACTATGCACTTCTACACTATGTACTTGTGCACTATGCACTCATCCATGTAGTGTGTGAATCATATAAGTTTATTTTGTCGTTTAACAACGGAGTCCGATCCTCCATTCCCCTCCATTACGTAATTAATGCTGCGACAGTTGAGTGCATGAAGTGTCCAACATTCCACACTTCGTTTTTTTCCGTTAATTTAGTGCATCATCCGGGTATTTAAAGTGCACTTTTTCTTTTTGGAATTTTCTGTGTGAACGCACTACTCGCACTATTTATACTTAAAAACGTCATAAAATAGTGCATAAGTATGCCAATTGGGACGCACCTATTATTTGGGTAGCTCACATATTCTGAATGTCTTCGGCAGAATTCAAATGAGCCATTTTAATCTAGATTAATCTAGATTAAAAAAAATAATCTATGCCCACCTCTAGTTTTAATAAATAAATAAATAAATCTTCTCAAATGCTGTTTCGTTAAGTATTATTTTATTATTAAGTATTATTTATTTTAAAATAATGTAAGATAAAAAATGCGTATAGTTATAGCCTATATCCTTGAAGTAAACTGCTGTGTTTGTATTCATTCATTGACATTAAGCATAGGCTGTTTTAAAATTTTGCTCTTTGTACATCATATCTTATGCATATTATATGAACAGAAAAGTGACTTCATTTAAAATTGTTGTTAAATACAGTAGACATCGATCCGATCAAAATCCATGTGAAAACAACTTTAACAAAAGAAAATGACATGTATGGGTAGCGCAATGACTGTTTAAGCCCCGCCCCTCTTTTCCGTTCTGTGGCTGCGGTTCTGGAACTGCGGTTCTGAAACTGTGGTGCTGCAGGTTTCATACTGAAAGCAATGGAGTTCCCAGTTCATCTACAGAGTAGAATAGAGCCTTCCTGGTGCTTCCAAAGACTATAGAATAACACAAGATGTGTCACACGTATTGTTTTGAACAGGGCCGTGCACAGACCTTTGAGGGGCATGTGCTGAAACTGAAAAAGGGCAACCCCCCCCCCCCCCCCCCATATACACACACACACACACACACACACACATATATATATATATATATATATATATATAGAGGGATGTATATGATCCAGGGAAGTCCCTCTCAACACATTAATACACACACATTACATTCTGCATGATAAAATATAAAGAAGCACAGTGACCTTACGATTCTGTAATGTTTTTTAGTTACTACAACATTACTGTAGTAAAACCATGTTTTACTATGTTACATGTGAAGACGAGCGGGGAGTATACAATACTAGATTAAAAAAATTATCTAGCGAGCAAATACATATTAACATCGTAAACATTAACCATACTGTGTGACCATATATAATATGATTAAATGTTAATGAATTAAGTGTATCAGCAGATAGCCATCACAAATCAAAGAAGAAATTCCTTAGAAATATATTTTACGTAGCTGACGACGGGGATCACTCAGTCGCTTTTTTGTCAAACTCAAATGCAGTTACGGCGGGTTTTTGACCAGCGAATATGTGCAAAATAAAAACGTTAAAACGATGGCATCACATTAGGCTACGTGCTACGTCATCATCAATAGGTTATGAGCACTCAGTTTTTGGCCAAAATCTCAATTTATAAAAGATGTAATACTACTGTACTGTATGCACAGGCTATTTAAGGCTATTTGTAGGATATTGGCTATGACTAATTTACAAGGCAAATGCTAGACCCCTCTCTCTCTCTCCGCCGACGGTCTCAGGCCTCAAATGCATAAAATATGAAACTTTATAGACATACCAATGTTTCTTTCGTAAAGACAACGTTGTAGCCTACTTATTCAAACAACAAGATATTTATTTACCGTTGCAAGACGTTCAGCTGCTCTGCTGTGGAACTTCAGTTCGCGCACTCAGGGGGCGGAGTTAAGAGGTTTGACTGACAATTTGTGCGGATCCAAAAAGATTTTGTCACAAGCTCTTTTTAATACTTTTATTAGGCTAAATATATTTGTAAATCAGACAGACAGACAGACGTAAAGGGTGACCAATACCATTGATTTATTCAAGAAAATATAATCTTATATAATCTTCCTCCAAAACCCATTCTACATAAGTCTGATAGGATCGCAACAATCAAAGTATTTATTTAAGTTCCATCCAGTTGAGGATCGTTTTCATCACGCCGGTATGGACGGTCTGTTGAGGAACTGTGGCACTGGCTGTCATGTCGATGATGTCTTCACAATGGATGATCCAGTTGATTCTATCTCTGCTGATACTTCAGGGCTGCGTTGTGGTCGTGTTATGGCACCGGTCCTTGGTCTCAGCTGGATACGGCCCGTATCCGGTTGACTACGGTAAACCTCAGGATAAACAGAAAGACTAATATTAGCGTAGATGCCATTCTTTTTCTGATGTAACGAGTACATCTGGTGTTATAGGAAGTGTTCCCGGTTCCGGCTGACCTAATTTATGCAGCCTAATAATCCTTTAACGGATTTGAAAATATAAATTGATAATGTGTTACGTGTATGCCAGGTTAAAGAGATGCGTTTTTAGCCTAGATTTAAACTGACAGAGTGTGTCTGCATCCCGAACAATGCTAGGAAGATTGTTCCAGAGTTTAGGTGCCAAATAGGAGAAGGATCTACCGCCTGCAGTTGATTTTGATATTCTAGGTATTATCAGCTGGCCTGAATTCTGAGATCGCAAAAAACGTGAAGGACTATAATGCATTAAGAGCTCACTTAGGTACTGGGGAGCTAAACCATTTAGTGCTTTGTAAGTAATTAGCAAGATTTTAAAATCTATACGATGTTTAACAGGAAGCCAATGCAGTGATGACAGAACTGGGCTAATATGGTCATACTTCCTAGTTCTAGTAAGAACTCTAGCTGCTGCATTTTGTACGAGCTGTAGTTTATTTATCAAGCAGGAGGAACAACCACCCAGTAGAGCGTTACAGTAATCTAGCCTTGAGGTCATGAACGCATGAACTAACTGTTCTGTATTCTTCATTGAGAGCATATGTCGTAGTTTAGATATATTTTTAATATGGAAGAATGCGGTTTTACAGATGCTAGTAACATGGCCTTCAAATGAAAGATTGGTATCAAAGAGCACACCCAGGTTCCTAGCTGACGACGAAGACTTAACAGAGCAGCCATCAAGTGTTAGACAGTATTCTAGATTATTATGTGAAGAAGTTGTCGGTCCAAAAATTAGAATCTCTGTTTTTTCTGAATTTAGTAGTAGGAAATTACTGGTCATCCAGTTTTTTATATCAGCTATACATTGTTATTTTAGCGAATTGGTAAGTTTCGTCAGGGCGTGAAGAAATATAGAGCTGAGTATCATCAGCGTAACAATGAAAACTAACGCCATGCTTCCTAATGATATCTCCCAAGGGTAGCATGTACAGAGTAAAAAGCAACGGTCCTAGTACTGAGCCTTGCGGTACTCCATATTTAACTTGTGATCGATATGACATCTCATCGTTTACTACTACAAACTGATAATGGTCAGATAAGTATGATTTGAACCATGACAATGCAATTCCACTAATGCCAACATAGTTTTCGAGTCTGTTTAAGAGAATATTGTGATCGATAGTGTCAAATGCAGCACTAAGATCCAGTAACACTAATAGAGAGATACAACCACGATCTGATGATAAGAGCAAATCATTAGTAACTCTGACGAGAGCAGTCTCAGTACTATGGTACGGTCTAAATCCTGACTGGAAATCCTCACAGATACTATTTCTTTCTAAAAAGGAACATAGTTGCGATGAAACTGCCTTTTCTAGTATTTTTGACAGAAAAGTGAGATTTGAAATCGGCCTGTAATTGACTAATTCTCTAGGATCTAGTTGCGGTTTTTTAATAAGAGGTTTAATAACAGCCAGTTTAAAGGTTTTTGGTACGTATCCTAGTGATAAAGATGAATTAACAATATTAAGAAGAGGATCTATGACCTCTGGAAGCATCTCTTTCAATAGCTTAGTCGGTATAGGGTCTAACATACATGTTGTTGATTTTGATGATTTAGCAAGTTTAGACAATTCTTCCTCTCCTAAAGCAGTAAATGAATTGAATTTTTCTTTAGGGACACTACAATGCACTGTCTGACACAATACTGTAGTAGACGGTTGCATGGTTATAATTTTTTCTCTAATATTATCAATCTTGCAAGTAAAGAAGTTCATAAAGTCATTACTGCTGTGCTCTTTGGAAACATCAGAAGTTGAAGCTTTATTTCTTGTTAATTTAGCCACTGTATCAAATAAATACCTAGGGTTGTGTTTATTTTCTTCTAAAAGTTTTGAAAAATAGGCAGTTTTTAAGGCCTTTCTGTACTCAATCATTTTCTCTCTCCATGAAATGCTAAATACTTCTAGTTTTGTTTTCTTCCAGCTGCACTCCATTTTTCTGGCTGCTGTTTTTAGGGCCCGAGTGTGCTCATTGTACCATGGCGTTGGATTAATTTCCTTAATCTTTTTTTAAACGCAAAGGAGCAACTGAGTCTAATGTGCTGGAAAAGACAGAGGCAATAGTTTCTGTTGCAACATCGAGGTCTTCTAAGCTGTCTGGTATGCTAAGGCGATGAAACTGATCAGGAAGATTATTTATAAAGCGATCTTTAGTGGTAGACGTGATGGTTCTACCATATTTATGGCAGGGAGGCAGTTTAGCCTCTTTGACTAAATGTAGTATACACAAGACTAGATAATGATCTGAGATGTCGTCACTCTGCTGCAGAATTTCAACGGCATCAATGTCGATTCCATGTGACAATATTAGATCTAAAGTATGATTACGACAATGAGTGGGTCCTGACACGTGTTGTCTAACTCCAATAGAGTTTAAAATGTCTGCAAATGCCAATCCCAATGAGTCTTTTTTATTATCTACATGGATATTAAAATCACCAACAACAAGGACTTTATCTGCAGCTAGTACTAATTCTGATAGAAAATCGGCAAATTCTTTGATAAAGTCTGTATGGTGTCCTGGTGGCCTGTATACAGTAGCCAGCACAAATGTCAACTTACATAATGTTACGTAAAGCACCATCTCTTCGAAGTAATTATATTTGAAAGACTTCTGGCTGATACTGTAAATATTACTATAAATTACAGCAACACCTCCCCCTTTGCCTTTCTGTCGAGGATTGTGTCGATAATCATAACCTTGAGGGCTGGACTCATTTAAAGTAATGTAATCGTCTGGTTTTAGCCAGGTTTCTGTCAAACACAGTCTGTGATAATATCGTTTACAATAAGTGCTTTTGAAGAAAGTGATCTAATATTTAACAACCCAAGCTTTATCATTTGTTTATCATTATTATCTCGATTTTTTATTTGTTGAACATCAATTACATTTTTTCCATTAAATGGGTTTGGAAGTTTTTTGTTTTTATTAATTCGGGATACAGACACAGTCTCTATGTGATAATATCTAGGTGCAAGAGTTTCTATGTGTTGGGATTTATCTGACTTCTGTAACGTGAGGCAGCTAGCAGACGGCCGGTTTAGCCAGTCTGTCTGCTTCCTGTCCTGGGCCCCAGTTTGTCATGTTTCAGCTCTAAGACTATGTGCCATATTACTAGAGAGAAGAGCAGCACCATCCCGGGAGGGATGAATACCATCTCTTTTCAACAGGTCAGGTCTGCCCCAAAAGCTTTTCCAATTGTCTATGAAACCTATATTATTCTGCGGACACCACTTAGACAGCCAGCCATTGAGTGATGATAACCTGCTAACTATCTCATCACTCCGACGAACAGGAAGGGGACCAGAGCAAATTACTTCTCCTGACATTGTACCTGCGAGTTCACACACCTCTTTAATGTTAATTTTAGTGATCTCCGATTGGCGAAGTCGAACATCATTTGTGCCGACGTGAATAATAATTTTAGAGTATTTACGATTAGCATTAGCCAGCACTTTTAAATTTGCTTTGATGTCAGGTGCTCTGGCCCCCGGCAAACATGTGACTATGGTGGCTGGTGTCTCTATTTTCACGTTCCGTGTAATAGAATCGGGTTTACAGGCCATAGATTTTGATTGCATGAATGGTACTTTCAAGGTTAATTGGCTCAAAAACGTTCTAATAAATAACAAGTTTCTGCTTCTGCACTCCTAGGAATATCTTTAAAAGTGTTGGTGGGATAGAATTTTTATTATGTTGTGATTTTTCAATACCAAAACTCCCTCTTAAACTGTCAGAATTTCATAAACAGGTTCTTTTATACTGGCAGTTGATTTATAAACATAACTTTTCCCCCCACAATTCACGGTATATTTTATTTAGGAACAATTTTTAAGAGAATGGTGGGAGAGAGGTATCTGGTCTGCTGTTCACCTGTTAGATAAGGAAGGTTGTTTTATAAATCACAAAACTTTTTGTGAAAAATATAACTTTTATTGTGATTTCAAACAATTTAATATGGTGTTGAACTGCATTCCAAAGGCCTTTGTTACTACAGATGATTAGTCACACTGTGCCCAATCTAACTGAAGCTCTGCAATTACCATCTTTAAAAATAAATGAACAAGATTTTTTTACAAGTAGCTTGCCAAATAAATTAATCAGAACTTTATTAACCCAAGATAAATTTCCAAATCAAGCCAGCCGAAATAACATAACTCAATTTTTTCCCCAAGAACTCCATTCATAAATTAAGAACCTTGTATCTCTCTTTTCCCATACCTCCCAAAGCCAAGGAAGTACACTTTAAAATTTTCAATGTCTATCCATTGTCAGAATTTCTTAGACATAGATTTAATATTGACCACAATAATCTTAAAAAATAAACAGCAGTTGCAAATGTTGAACAAAATACTCATAGCCCACTCATCTTTGCATCAATAAAATGGGCAACACTTTATATTTTACTACCAAATTATATGTATTATATAATTAATTACGGAATACGTAAAGCGGAAGGGCGTGCAATGTGATCATTTGTGTTTATAAAGCATATACAGTTGTATTTTTGTTAGAAAATGTCCGATGGTTTCTCTAGATAAGACTCTTATTCCTCGTCTGGGATCATGTAGAGCTCTTTGAAGCTGCACTGAAACTGACATTTTGACCTTCAACCCGTTGAACCCCAGTGAAGTCCACTATATGGAGAAAAATCCTGGAATGTTTTCCTCAAAAACCTTCATTTCTTTTCCACTGAAGAAAGAAAGACATGAACATCTTGGATGACATGGAGGAGAGTAAATTATCAGGAAAAATGTATTTGAAAGTGAACTAATCCTTTAAGGATTTGGCACTAAATCTGGACTGAAAGACTGTTGGACTCTGGCATATTGTTTTATTTTATTGTTATATGACGATGACAATAGTTATTACTTTTTGTCTTTCAAGCATTTAATTTAAAAAAAAAAAAAAAGTTGGTTCGCCACCAACTTGTTCAGGTGCACACCGCCACCTACTGTACCGGGGTGTGCAACTTCAGCGCTTCCTGTACTTAGCATAGTTATAATTATATATAGGCCTACACACACACACACACACACATTTATATATATATATATATGTATATATATATATATATATATATATATATATGTATATATATGTATATATATATATATATATATATATATATATATAAATCCTATATGCTGTGCTCAGAGCACTATGGATATATAGTTAGGAAGCAACTGAATAATTTACCTGAAAGAACAATGTGACAATGCTGTGTGATACTTTTATTTGCTAAAATCTTAAAATATACACACACAAATTGTATAATCTATATAGATTTATTTTAATACAGATAAACATGCTATACATTCATATTTTATTTAATAGGCTGTTTAGTGAAAGCTGAGCTCTTAAAGTGGGTGTCGCTGCTGTTCATGTCAACTCTTCCATCAGTTTACAGTATAAAATTGCAGGACTCGCAAAATCGCCAGCCCAACATCCCAGGGATATTGTATCTTCCAAAAATGTAGGGTATCACTGCCAGCGGACCGCATAATAATACAATATAATATTCAAATTAATTGCGGGTGGACGAGAGAGAAATAATTAATGTGTTAATTTTATTGAAGACACGGAACTTTTCACTTTTTAAAACGCAATGAACGTGCATCACTCTTTTACTTTCGTTTTTAAAAAACGGCACATCTCTTCAGGGGAAAACAAATCAAGGATAAATTATGCCTTGGGCACCTCCTAGTGGACAGTATATAAAACGCAAAGGAAAAAACTACATTGCTTAATACCTTATCAGCTCTACGTAAAAATATACACAAACTTAAAAGAAATTGTTCTGATAAGAATTTTCCAACATAATGACTGTAAATATTAACATGTTTAAAGCTTTTTTCCCTTCAGGTAATAATTTGCAAAATTTACAGAATTAAAAACTAAACAAAAGAAGGAAAGTCAAGTATGTGTGGGAGTGTTTTAGTGAAGTAGTTTAACAAGACAAATCAAGTGTTGGGTATGTGATGTGTAACCCTTTATGTATGACAATAAAATTATAAAGTCTATATCCAGTCTTTGCTTGGGCTGAATGTATTTAATTTCTTGTGTTTGTGTTGCAGCGACGCAAATAGTGTAGTCTGTGTTTAGGCTATTTAAAAAAATGCAATTTAGCTTTTAAATAAATGTGTAGCAGGCTACTTTAGTTTAACATGTTACCATATCATCATGCTTAACACTGAGAATTTGAATAATTGTAATGTGACGATTGGGTGCGCAGTGGAGAAAACTGTCAAATTCGCTGACACGTACGTGTGTGTGTGTGTATGAGTGTGTGTGTGTGTGTGTGTTAAAATGTAAAAGAGGCACATAGATTTACATTGGTGTTTAAGTACTACTCAGCCAAAAAAGACAGGTCAAGATTCAAAGTCAGATTCAGGTCAAATTCATAGAAATTTCAGTTCAGTTAGGACCAAATGCATATTTGTACTGATGATTGTAATTTGATTCTCTTATTTAACATTGTTGATATTTTTGATTTTGAAAATGGTTTTGTTTCGACTCCTATCCAATTTTCTACCTAAAAGTGTTTTTTTATTCGGGCTAGTTAAATTCATTTTGGACTACGAAAATCTGAAGAGTGCCTGCCCGAAGAGCTACCAGAGATTTGGAAATGTTGCAAGCCCTGAAATGAGTTGTCTTGGTGCGACACCAACTGAACATGGCGTGAAATCGGTGGCGGTTTTTAAGCACTCATGGACAGGTTTTAAACAAACAAAGCAAAACTCCTTATTACAATTTGGGCATGTCATGATTTTACATCTCTCACTTCCGAGTTCAATCAGCACACCACAAGTTGGACAGGCACGAATCGCTGGACACTGGACATTACCAACAGATGGTAAAGTGACCAATGGACAGTCTCTCAGCAGTTCCTGGTCAGAGATTATACATCCCACATTTCCACACCGATCAGCACGAGGTGCAGGTCCTTTCCACTCTCTCACACACTGCCAGCAAAACTCAAAGGTCTTTCTGTTCTTTGCTGTGCAAACAGAGCACTGCACACAGAGACTGGAAACACTCATCCTTTCAGTCAAGGTGCCACAACCAGGACACTGAATATGAAAAGATAAGAGACAGAGATGTAGAGAGTCTTCAGAAAATCTGAGAGTCACACATGACGAATCTCTAACATTAACTCACTTATAAGGGCTGTGTTCTTATAACTGCAATATGTTCAGAGTCACTCATACAGATTCTCTATAAATTACCTGTTTGTGTCTGTTGTTATATAATTACATTTTTGATCATCTTTAAATGTCTCAGCAGCCTTGTTCCTCATGCTAAATGGACATCTCTCTTACACACTGACACATTTGCTCAGATATTAAAGCTCTTCTGACTTCCTCTCTGAGGGTGACACTGTTATTTGGCATCATGATGTTTATTTTCACTGTGTCTCTGCAGCTTCTCTTCCATCTCTGCCTTTACAACTAAATTAAAACATTTTTCTCAATATACTGTACTCATAAAAGGAGGCAGTAATGTACTTACTTCCCTGAAGTCGACTATCTTTTTCACAGTGTTCATCCCAAGCTTTTCCTCGAAACTCAATTGCTCTTGGATTGTGAGTTTTGCCAGTTTTCGCACTTCATCATATGGCCATTCTTCCTCACACAGCGGACATCTGAACTCAGTTCTTCCCTGAAAATAGATATCAGAGCTCAAAACTAGTCTTCATAGCATTATTATGGTATTAAAATTATCTTCAGTTACATAAATACAAGTGAGATGTGCACAGATTGACTCACATCGTCCAGTTGAACTCTGCAACAGTCAGTCAGTGTCTGTGGATCAGTGACGTGACCACAGGATAATTCAGCCCTTAAAACATCTGGATCATCATCAAATTCATCTGAAAGATTTACAAAGATTTGTGAATTACACTAAAATATGCTAGAATTATCATGCAGACCACAATAATACATTTGCACATTCTAGGCTATATAATGTAATCATTATTTGTTTTCCATTTGAGATTTACTTTATTTTTTTTTCCATCCACAGAAGTCTATAAGGCAACATTAAAACAAACTACAGTGTTTATGTAAAAACAACAGCCTAAAACCAAAGAAACTAAATTCTCAAAGTTATAAATACATAAATGAAGAAGAATGTCATTCTCCAGGGGCAGATCTTAAATTATTAATAGGGTGGCATGAGGGATGGCAACACCTGTTAAGGTGCTGGAAAGAGGCTTTGCTCCATATTGACATCATGATATCGTCACACATTTGCTGCAGATTTGTTGGCTGCATATCCATGAAGGTCCGTGAAATGAACCAAATGAAAAGAATATATATATACACTGTATACACAAACCACTATTGTTATTCAAATGTGTATTCTTCCACACAATAACATTATGGAGGAAGCTGGGTGATTATATGACCTCAGTATTGAATTTACACATTTCTGGCTGATTATAAACTTCATTAAAGTAGAATTCATGGCAGAAATGTATTGAATTACATTAGAAAGTAAAGGTGTTCTTAATATAGTGTATTTAACCTCCTTACTGTGTTATTCTGATACTTTAATGAACTGGCAACTAAGTGTTGTTAACTTTAACAACTTTAACTGAAGATAAACAAACTGGTAAATGTAAAGGTAAATGTAGCCCAACTGATGTCAGGTTATGGTAGCTAAAGTTATTGAAGTGTTGGTCACTTAACCTAGCTGCAATTAGAGTCTAACTAACGTTATTATCTTCCAATAAACATTAACTAAAGCTGGTTACATAAAATACAACTATTGACTAGATTCATGAGAGGTCAGTTAATGCGTTCAAATGTCAAAAATGCAGTAATTTCATCAACTTACCAGCGAGCGAACTTCAGAATCACTGAAAATGAATGAGTTCAGCTCTGGAACTATCAGTGTTTGGAACTATCGGCTGCTCCACGACACACGCTACTTCCGGATTGAGCCAAGATGGCGGTAGGTGAGGACGATCTGTTTTAAGTGGAGTTGCATTTTCCGGTTTTTACCCTTCTAACATAATTTTTTTATTATGAACTGACGACAAACAATATATTTTATGAACTTTGTGTCTAATTGTTGAACTCTATCTACTTTTACGCCATGTATATCAAGAAGTTTTAACTGAACTGAACTGAGTTGGCCTTTACCTTAGCCATGGCGGGCAAAGGAGAAAAGTGCGCACAAAGTGATGTACATTCCTACGCACATGTTACTAATGCGGAGAAGAGCAAGATAGATGGAACGAGTAGCCCAGCGAGTAAGAAAAAAAGGAGTTTTCATTGATTGATTTGTATAACTTAATTAACAAGAGATCGGACAGAATTGAATCAAAAGTCTCCGAAAATGCTGTGCTCGAAGATTTGCGGGAGAAAGTGGACTGCATATACAACGAAGTGGGTGGCTTTCGCATTGAAATGGATGCTCTGAAACAGAAACATGAAGCTTATGAACAGAAAATTGCAAAATTAGAAGAGAGACTGTCCGACGCTGAACGTTATGGAAGGAGATGGAATTTACGGCTCTACGGGCTATCGGAGAATAGCAAAGAGGACGTCAAGGCCTGAGTGAAGGAGGTGTGTCGAGCTGTTGTTCCAGCTTTCAACACGAGCACAGTTGATGTGGCTCATCGGCTGGGTAGGCTTAATAGTGAGAACCAGCGAGCCAGGCCTGTGATCATTCGATTCATTTCACGATCTGAGAAAGATATTCTCTGGAGAGCAGCAAAAAATAGCGAATACTTGAAGACTAGCAAGTTGCAATTCAAGGAGGATTTGACGCCCGATGACAGAGCAGCGAGACAAAGTCTGTGGCCAGAAGTGGAGCGTGCAAGAAAAGCTGGGAAAATGGCGTATTTTGTTGGAGCGAAGGCGTATGTGGATGGGATCCAGATTCGACCAAAAGGTGATAAAATGGAGATCTGATGAATTTACTGTTTTAGTGTCCAGAAGAAAGAACCAGAAGAGAGGAAAATTAAAGAAACAGAAACCTTTAAACAGTTGACTTGACGTTTTAATGAAATTGTTTAAAAAAAAAAAAAAAAAGAAAAAAGTTGAACTCTTAAAACTACTATAGACCAGGGGTACTCAACAGGCGGCCCGCGGGCCGCATCCGGCCCGTCAGCATTAAATTTGTGGCCCGCATCATGCTACATATAAATGTATTTTTATTATAATTTGCGTCCAAAAATAGCGTGAATATTACTTCGTTTTTTTACAGGGTAGGCGTACAGTGCGCGTGACGCTGTAATCATCAGCAGAGAACACGTATAGTGTACGCGCGCAGCACAGTTTTTCTAACCGCAAAGAACAATATAAACTGAATGCACTTTGCACGCGCGCATTGAATAGTTTTTGCACTAATTTAGTTTGTCCACAAGTTGTCAGCACTGAAACGGGCTGTTGTTTCAGTCTGAAAAGAAACGGATAAGACAGAACAAGAGTAATAAAAAACACAATAGCCGAACGTGTTGAAGAGCGCTCGTTTGAGGGGATTAAAAGATACCAGCAACTCTAATTTTAAACAAGTACAAAGACATTGTATTGTAACTATTTGAGCAAAAAAGACTAGACAAGCATGAATCTCTCTAGTGCGCATGTGTCGAGCACTTGTGTTCGTGAACGCCATCAAAGGCTCGAGACTGTGCGCGCAAGTAAAAAACGAAGTAACCTTATTTTTCCATGATGAAATGCAGTTGACATTCCTCAAACTTTGCAGTGCGTATGTTGCCGAGCATCATGAAAAACAAACCTTTTATTCTTAATGTCAATGTGTTATAAACAGAAAGCAAGCAGCGCTCCCATTAAAGATCTGTTATCACATCGAGCTCACGGAGAATATCTTATTTATCATGTTTACAACGTTGGTTATAGTTAGATAATTCATGAGATTGTGATTGAACATAAAAAAAAAAAAAGATTTTTGGATTCTGACCAAATTAAAAGGTAGGTAATAATAATACAAATAATAAAACGTTTATTCTCTGAGTATAAATAGGTGCTATAAAAAAGTGTTAAAAAGGTGCAATGGAGTATAAAAAGACTATAAAAAAAGTGCAATTTTTTCGTCTTACGGACAAACTCTCATCAGCCAGTGAACAACAGCCAGACCTTTAATTTCTTGTGAAAACAATGCAGACATTTCAAATGAATAAGGATTTCTTTTCATCAGTTCTTGTTTTTCTTTATGCATTTGTACATTAAGAATACAGCAAAACAGGCTATTCATCATTTTTTTTAAATGCCATTTATCATATTAAGTGACACTTTAAAAAGGACACCATACTATTAAGGCTTAGCTAGATAATAAACTGCACTTTTAGTAAATAAACAGTAAAACTACAAATATTGTCTTAAGTAGGCCTAAATAAATGTCTTACGATCCAAGTTATAATTTGTGGCCCTTCGCTTTTCATTTGGTTAAAATGCGGCCCTCTTGGCCTCTGAACTTGAGTACCCCTGCTATAGACAGTTTTTTTTTTCTCCAACGCTTCATCTCTCTCTCTCTCCACCTACTTATATACAAATATATTGTTTTATTTTTTGATAAGTTCATGTTCATAAACACAGAAGGGTTGACCGGGAATTGTTTGTTCTACTTGGTGAACGAGTTTATAGCAGC
Source organism: Megalobrama amblycephala (assembly GCF_018812025.1). Taxonomy (NCBI): domain Eukaryota; kingdom Metazoa; phylum Chordata; class Actinopteri; order Cypriniformes; family Xenocyprididae; genus Megalobrama; species Megalobrama amblycephala. The sequence continues at coordinate 125,773 of NW_025953370.1, forward strand.
TGTTCAAGTTATCTCTAATCCTTACTTTTTCATTAGTTTCTCTTAATGTTAGGGGCATCCGCAATATAAATAAAAGAAAGGCTGTATTTTTGTTTTTGAAAGATAAAAGGGCTGATTTTTATTTATTACAAGAAACGCATAGTTCAAAGGATGATTATTATTTTTGGAGAAGTCAATGGGGTCAGGACATTTGGTTATGTCATGGTACAAATAGATCAGCAGGAGTCGCTATTCTCAAAGGAAATTTCAGGGGCAAAATTCTTCATAATGAAAGTAATAATAATGGAAGGTGGTTAATACTCATATTAGAGGACTCTCATAAACAATATATTATTGCTAATATTTATGGTACTAATTGCAAATCTACAAATTTGCTTTTACTTCATGAATTAGAAGAACGAATTTCAGACCTATCTACTAAATACGTGAATGCAAAATTTATACTTGGGGGTGATTTTAATGTAGTCCCAGATAATAACTTAGACAGATGGCCTCCAAAAGGAGTAAAAGATGATGTTAATAACAAAATTATTCCTGGGTTATGCAGTAATTTAGGACTTGTTGATATCTGGCGAAAAATGAACCCCCAAAAACTCATGTATACATGGCAAAACAGTGATTTGTCTTTGCAGTCTCGTATAGATGACATCAGAGGAGTTGACATCATTAATTGACAACGTTTCTATTGATCCTGCAGTTTTTATGGACCACAAATCTATTCAAATTTTCATTACCTCTAATGACAGTAGAAAGAATATGAGCAGAAGTGGGTACTGGATTTTAAACAATTCTTTATTATTAAATGATCATTTTAAACAGGAAGTCATAAGGATAATTAATAAATACTATAAACAGAGTTTAATTACTAACCAATATGGGCTGCATTGGGACATTATGAAATATAAAGTAAGATGTTTAGCAATTAAAATGAGTAAATTGATTGCCAAAAAAAAACAGGCCAAAATGCAAGCCATCATTCAAGAGTTTGGTGCCCTGTGTGATAGAACAGATTTAACAGAAGAAGATACTCAAAATCTCATAAAGTTACAAGGGGATTTAAATAAATTTTATGAGGAGAAAGCAAAAGGTGCTTTCATACGCTCCAGAAGGAAGTGGCTTGAACATGGTGAAAAAACACAAGATATTTTTATTTGTTGGAAAAAAGAAATGGTGAAACATTATCAATTAATAAATTACGCATAAATAACACTGTCACAGATGATTTACCTACAATTTCAAAATATATAGCAGAATTTTATTAAACTTTGTATTCTAGCTCTGAAATTCAGTATCCCTCAATGGAGTCCTTTTTAGAAAATTTGGATAATAGTAGTTTTGTTAACGATAAATTTAGCAGCATTTGTGAGAAAGAACTTTATATTACTGAAATTATTGACAATATTAAGAAGATCAATCTCCTGGTAATGATGGGCTTACGAATGAATTCTTTAAAACTTTAAGAGATGCCCTTTGCCCATTTATTTTAGCTATGTTAGAGAGTCTATTGTGCATTCATTTTTTGAATGTGCCTGTTCATCTTTCTTTTGGTATGAGATGTCACAATTTCTAAGTGCTACAATGAATTGCAACCTAGTCTTAAATTTGTCCTGTTTTACTTCATTCACATGAATATGACTTTTCCAAAAGAATAATATATATTGTCGATTTGTTTTTGTTACTTATTGGGAAGATTTTTCATTCATCAATCTAAATGGAATAACTCGAAACCCAATTTTGCTCATTTTCAAACAGTCTTTAAAGGTTATTTAGAATCTATAAAGTTTTCAAAAAAACGAAAAGCCCAAAGAACTGTATATTTGCTAAATTAATTTTACATTTGTGTGTGATGCCCTTTTAATTTAAATTTGTTTTTTTGTTTTTTTCTCTCATTTTAACTATTGTTCTTTCATTGTATACTTGAAAAATGTGGAAATGTGTGGAATTGTGTTGCTATTGAATTTTGTAATTTTTGAAATTTAATTAAAAAAAAAGAAGACACGCGTTACTTCCGCATTCCAAAGTACAATAGCTATACATCCAAAAACACACGCACATAAAAAATAAGTGTCACTGCTCTAGATTTAACAACTTGATAGATACTGGCAAAAACTAGTTTTTAAAATGGTTCAGTTTGCATCGTGGGACCCTGTACCTTCTCCCAGAAGGTAATAGTTCGTAACTGGAGTAAAGTACATGGGACGGATCACTTAGGATCCCTTTAGCCTCTTTCAATGTAGCTACAAAGTTCAAAAAGAGACTAAAAAATAAAACCGAAATAAGGAGACATTTTTTTATGTTTGTTCAAAAATTAGATTCGGGCGCAACAACCCAAACTTGTAGAATCGGAAATGACAATTATCCGTTTGTGAATTATTCTAAAAAATGAAAGTTTGAAGCCAACTATTCATTTGGTTCATTTTGATGGTGCGATTTGAACAAAGAACTGAAAAGCGTTACACGGACCTTCATGGATGTTTTGAATATGGCAGTAAATTTAGTAGGGTATATTGAGGAGGAGAAGGGGAGTTCAATTAAAAGTAAATTAAATAATAATGAAATAGTGCCGCACACTTACCGAGATCGCTTGGTTTTAAAACCAATTTGATACCTTTATCAAATAAAGTGAATTTCTTCATGTCGTAAGACATTTTAAACAAGGAAGATTCTTAAACATCCGTGTTGTCAGCGTTCAACTCTCTAGTTTTTTGTTGTTGTTTTTTTCATCATCTTCTTCTTCTTGTTTGTTGGCAGTTGGCAAACCAACTTTTAGGTCCATACCGCCATCAACTGAACTGGAGTGTGGAACGGAAGGACTACTAACTTTAAGTAACAGCTAACTAAACAAATAATTTTTAAAATAATAGTTATAATATTACTTAATTATATTACTTGATTATATATTATATAATCTTGTTGCTTTTATATATTGCAAAACCTCATTTTTCTTAACTTGTTTTCTTGACACCATAGGCCTATTTTTAATGACATTTTTTGGATTCCTTTCCTGGAATTTTAGGAGCAACACTCGTCCTTCATTATCATACAATGTACAATATATCAAGACTGCACAACCCACCATGATGCTTTTTTATTTCATACAGGTCTTCTTCTCTTTTTAATATTGTTGCGAATCCTCTTCCTGCCACATTTTCTTGAATACTGTATAAATGTCTTCCCCTTTTTCCTCTATCCCACATTTCTTGCTATATGTTATTTGTAGCTTTTGCAATAATTGGTTTCATTTTTTTTTATTTTTTTTTTTTAGTTAGTTTATCCACATCTCATTTCCTCCTATTCCTACACGTACAGGAATCCAAAGAAGGTTAATGTTAATTCCTTGATTATGCAGTACTGGCAATGTGTGAAAAGCAGAAATTGTAGTGGCAATAGGGAATATATAGAATATGCAAATGAAGTTTGTATGCAAAGTATGAAATGTCTGTTTTTTGTGATTGTTGCATATTTCTCCAAGGCACTGCACAGGGTTGGGAAGGTTACTTTTAGAATGTATTTCACTACAGATTACAAAATACATGCTTTAAAAAGTAATCAGTAACGTATTTCGTTACATTACTCAACTTTAGTAACTTAATCTAAATACCTTGGAATACTTTGAAATACTTGATACAAAGAACCATATTAACTTGATGTTCTGTTTTAAGTTTACAACCTGTAAATAAAAATAACCTCTACACACCAGGATTTGGTTTTCCACTAAATTGTATTTTTAACATCAGTTACAAAATATATATCTGCAGTTTAGTAGTAGACATAACCTATGTGTTGGTAAAGAATTTCAATATCTTGATTAAACAAATTAAGAAAATATTTGTTTGTTTTAACATCACATCCATATATAATTACTAGTGATATATCTTTCCTAAATTATATTTTTATATTTGTAAAGATGTGCATCAGAGGGATAACAAAATATTAAATAACAATAAAATAGGCCTATTGTTAATAATATAGGTTGCTTTATAGGTGTATAGAGTCGAATTGACACAGTGGTTTAAATTGTTTTATTAACAAAGTTTTTTTTTGTAACATTTAGAATGTTTATAAAGAAAATGAAATGAAATGATCTACCCAATAATCTCGAGAGAAGGCATATATTCAAAGCTGACTCGGTTTCTCAACAGTTTTTTGCATCACACTTTTTACACATCACCACATTTTACAGGTTTGGAAAAAAATATGATCATTTTGTGTGAACTATCCCTAGTATAAATATGTTTATACTAATATTTAACCTTAGTGCACTGATAGCTGCATTAATATTAACCATAACAAACAGCGAAAAAAAATTATATATAAATAATAACTATTCGATTTTTTTTTTTAAATAATCCTTTATTTAATTTTTTTAATTATTATTAGTGATGCACCTATTTTGATTTTTCATGGCCAACAGAAGCAAATTGGCCGATTCTGATATTGTTTGCAGATTTTTTTAAAGCAAATTTATTTGTTTGTTCAAAAAATATGTGTAGCTCTTTGATATTAGAGGCAAACACTGCATATTTATCACAATCCCAACAAAGATGTTATGAACATGAGCATGTTCAGTTGTTTTTAATTTAAATTATTGTATAATTTTAAGATTAATAGAAAAAACAGCATGGTCTGACTTTAGCTTTGTGAAATTATGCTACATAAGACACCTGCACAAAACACAATCAGCAGACGGACTGAATGAAATGTAAATTCACTCTCTGACAGTAGGTGGCGCTTATGGAAGAGCAGTGATATAGCGTTTCCATGGTTACCACTACATACACAAAGCAGTTGCGCTGGAGATAAGGGGAAAAACCATCAAAACTTGTCTGAAGTCAGTTCCCTTCAGGGATACATTCATATCAACCCCAATTTAATATTTATATTATTCTTCCTATATTTGGCGAGCAGTGAGCTTGTGCATGGTGCAGTGTTTCCTCTGCTAGCGCGTCTGTTCTCCTCTTTGTGTCCGTATTCAGCGTGTGCCTGTGTTAACTTCCTGTTGACAGACTTAATAAATATTTCCTGAAATTTTGGGAAATTATTACAGAGCAGTTTGTTTGCAAGCCCGGAATAAAGATAGACCAAAATAAAACTAAAAACCTTTGGATTTATGACCAGTGGACTATTCCATCTCCATTTTTGATCATGAACTCGAGTACGCGCCATATAAACATTTGGAATGAATTACTAAGATTTAAAGTTTGTCTGTAAAGTACACCAAGAAATTGGCTTTATAAAACATTATAGATGATCAGCAAGAAACACAAAGCAGAATAACATCTCAGGTAAAACAACAGAGCATATATACATTATATATACAGAATGATATGGTCCATTGGAAGTTTGCCACTATTTTAACAGACTCTGCTTATGACAAAAAGTGACATGAAAAATAATTTCTTTAATGAAATACATGTTTCAATATAACAAAAGCAGAAAATCTGGAATTGTCCAGAATACACTAGTTTGTCCTAAACACTCCTGACCCTAGTTTTTCCCAGTCTTCCTCAAACTTAAATATAAATAAAATCAATAGATAGTAAATTAGTGGATGCTTTTACCATGAAGGCTATAGATTGTTCTATAGATCAGCTTGCCTAATTTTGCTCAAATGCATGATCTACATCCACATGTCATACTAACAAGAAACTTCTAACCCACAGGCAGGGAGCTGCCATGCAACCATAGTAGGCTAACAATGTTTTTGCAAATGGCAGTCCTGGACAGATGGCTGGTAGTGAAGTCAGTAATACACAGCAGGATCTGAGGCTTAAATGGGCCTCATGATGGGACGTCTTTTCTTTTTGACAGCTGACACACAAGTCATCAAGCATACTGGGAAAAGTCCTGGTGCTTCCCATCATATGACAAAGTAGTCAGCTCTTTTAACTGAATACCAACTCAGTCTAATGAAGCTAAAAGTCAGGACGAAAGTTTTCACTGGAATTAGTCCGGCGAATTCCCTCTTTTGGCAAGCTTGAGTCTTTGAGAAAATGAGAAAATATCAAGACATCAGTCATAAACAGTCTTTTACTTGTACAGTATATTTAATATATATTTGATATTATTAAATTTATATCAATGTACAAAGAAAGATATTTGGAGGAATGTTTGTAACCAAGCAGATTTTGCCCCCTATTTATGCAACAGGCTTTTGATTGTTGTCTGATTGCACAATGATTGACAATGATGGTGCCATTTCAAAAACTTTTCAAAAGTTTGCACCCAAACTCCCAAAAAGCTGTTGCCGTGTAAATGAAAAGCCAAAATGCATAAGAAGTTTTCTGTTTTCAGCTGAGTCATGTAAACGGCCCCATATGAATAGAATCTTTTTGTACAGTATTACTTCTATGTGTTTGTGTGATAATGCATGTTGGAGGTTTCATTCAACAGTAAAAACACCACAAATAAGAAGAATGATAATAAACTTACCCTCAAACTCTGCTTCAAACATAAGCTGTTGAATTCGAAGTTTAGTGTGCTCTCTGTGTCTAAGATCCATTCTCTTTAGGGATGGAAGCAAATTTAGCACAAAGTGTAGGTCTGGATCTGATGGAACAGCTGAAGCTCCTTCTGGAATCTGATACGCTGATTCTTCTCTTCTGTCCCTCATATTAACATTACTAGGAGTGCTCGGCCTTCCCCTCCAATCATCTATGGTGAAATAAAAGATCACTATGTTCAGTTTAAAATAAACATCATGCAGGTATTGAAACGGTACCATAACACTTTAATCAGACTTTCTGTTTTCCATAGAAAACAAAGGAGATGTGATGCACATAAAATCAGCAGACAATAAAAATTAACAATAAAAATTTAATGAATGATTGGTGAAACTATGGAGTCGCTAAAGGGACATGGTGGTCCTTAAGGACCATTTGCTCATGTTCCAAATCTTCAAACCAAGTCGAAACGTAAGCAAATAATTATCTCTGTTACACAACTGGAAAACAAACTTTTTGCGAAACAATAATCACTTTTTTATATCATTCAAAACTAACTCTTGTGTTTGGTTTGGAAAACAATGGAACTCAAAATGCCACATTCATTTACAGATTACTTACAACCAGTGCTAATGGGTGAAAAAAACTTAGAGCTAATTTGTTAGAAATCAAAAATCTGTGTTTTCATAAAGAGAGAAATTTCCCCCTTGCTTTTTTGTTTATAGTGTACAGAACATATATTCTGAGTATGCATCATACTGTATATACATATTAGTGGACAATGTGTGTGAACATGCACAAGACCTGAGATTGTCATGTTTTCCATGTCACAATGTTGTTACTGTGTATGAAATGAATCATTTGATGTTATGATGCAAAAACTTTAGAAAAGTGTTTTAAAATAGTTTTGAATTCAATTTTTGCTTGTTTTTTTTTTTGTAGGGAAAGGGAGCCATAGTTTTAGAAATTGGGTAAGCAATTGTTAAAAACTGTAATAGGAAATCAGACAAAAAGCTTCAGTTACAGTAGATCATATCTTGTATCTATATTCGGTAAATACATCATAATAAACAGATCACTAGATGTTCTAACAATACAACTGTGGCATTATAAAAATAAACACCTCAATACACTCCTATATGTGTGTTCCCTCCTGCCACTTACGGTCAGCGATTGAAAGGGATTCAGCTGCTGCAGAAAGAGAGTTGTAATCTTGAATCTCTGATCTTCTCTCATGGAATGACCTGCCAACCTTCAACCAATCTGATGAGAACATCACAACATTCAAAAATACAGCTTTGTTAACAATAAGTGACTTTAACCTTCATATTATCCTTGAGGTCCCTCTCAGACCCTATTAGATGTTTTCCTAATTAAAAAACATAGTTCCCTTCATCTCAGTGACATGACATTTTGTAACATTTGTTACATTATCTATAACACACACACACACACACACACACACACATACACGCACAAACACACAGGTGGGCCTGTAACAGAACATTTCTATAGAATTTGGCACAAATGCAGGAAGAAATGCAAATATGAAGGAGTGAGACATAACACACATACACAAACACTTTTGCATGCACACCTGCACAAACACACGCACACATACACACAGAAATAGACAACTTAATTTCTGCTTATTGCTGTTGGTTGTATTTACATATTTTTGTAATGATTTCTTATTCTAAAGTTAATGTTTTGTTTTTTTTTACTTTTGGTTTATTTAAATATTTTGTGAATATAACCTTTTTAAAAAAAACAAAAATATCATCAAAACACTGTTGTTGTTTTTTTATTAACCCTCATTCTCCTCATTTCCCCCCTACACTTATAGTCTACGCATTTACAGAGCGACTGAAAAAAGCTATACATTTTTTTTAATACAAATGATATCATTTTTTATGTACTTCTCAACTATACATTTATGCTGTGTTTTAGGGGGTTATACAGTACTTTTTTACCCAGTTACCACACAATTATTTAACTACACCATTAGTGTGCATATGAAATATTGCATTTTTTTTTTCTGAAAAAAAAAAACTAAAAAAAACTTTATGATTAAAATTAAATATGAGCTCTTTATGGATATCAATCTAGGTGTTTATATATATATATATATATATATATATATATATATATATATATATATATATATATATATATATATATATATATATATATATATATAGCTTTAGTTTAAATAAGTGAATAATAACATCAATTTATCAAATAGCACATTTAATAATTAAAAAAAGCTATTTGCAAGGAATGTGTGTACCTGAATTCTCAACTGCATTCGAAGCCCCAAAATATTTAAAAAAGTTACCTGAAAATAAAACAGAGAAAACTAATTTATTTCACCATCTCAAGTCTACTTTCAAACTAAATACTGTCTAACTATTCAGTTACTGAAATGAAAATAGTTTTGAGTCTGTGAGTTACTCTTGGCAGAGCTCTATTGTCAAAACTTTAGTTGTAGAACTAACAAAAATATCAGGAAATGAGTAACTTTAAAAAACACTAAGTAACTGCAAATTGTCAATTAAATAATAATTGCTATATATATGGATAACATACACATTGAATGATTATTAGTCTTGATTTGTGTAAATTTGTAAATTTGGCTAAAAGCATCTTCCAAAAGCAAACACTGGAGGGAATGCAAAACAACTGATTCCAGAGCAAGCTGAGCAGCTGATGCTCCAGCTGTTAATTGAAAGATTTAATGAGTTCACTCCTGCTGAGATTATATTTATGAACTTCACTTAACCAAGATTAATAACTGCTGTAAAAACATTTATAAGATCATAATCAAAATTACATTAACTATCACTTGAAGGGTTAGTTCACCCAAAAATGAAGTTTCTGTCATTAATTCCTCACTCTCGGTTGATTAAAGCAGTTGATCCACTGCAGTCACATGACTGTTTTAACAATGTCTTTAGTACCTTTCTGGACCTTAAAGTGTTGATTATATTGCTGTGTGTAGATGAGTCATAAACCTCTTGGATTTCATCAAAAATATCTTAATTTGTGTCCTGAAGATGAACTAAGGTCTTACGGAGCGGAACGACATGAGGGAGAGTAATTAATGACAGAAATTACATTTTTGGGTGAACTAACCCTTTAACTAACCCTTTAACTAACTATTGTTATACTGTATGTGTAGATTAGACATTCATATTCATCATTTACTCACACACCTGTAAGACCTACAGCTTCATTGACTCTCCTCGGGGCTTTAGTTCCTCCAGGGTCAGGTGTACCTGCATGCCAGGAAAAATAAGAGGATAAATGAGGTGTAAACAGAGCAGGGAGACATTGGAACAAGCCTTCAAGTTTGTGAAGACAGGCAGCAACAATTAGACATAAAGGACTGTTCTTGTGAAATATTGACAATGAAAATGATTATTTAAAATACTGATTAAAAGTACCTTACCAAAGGAACCTTTCTCTAAACATTTATTTAAAAACATATCTGGTCTTTCCTGGATTAACATCTGATTAAGCATGAGGTGAATTTGGGTATTCTAATAAAATGTCTTTAAAACCATAGCATCAATACATGAAAGTAATTTTAACTAAAACTGGAAAAGGTTTAATACATGTTAACATAAAATTTTGAAAGATGAACATTTTTATTAAAATGTGCAATATGATAATTTTATGAACATCTAAAACTCAAAACTCAAAAAGTACTTCACTATATCCCACATTTTTCCTTGCATTATAGAGAAAATTATTAATCAACATTGACAAAAATGCAGTGGAATTTGAAAATACTGTAAAATACTGAAATATTGAGGTTTTATTTAAAAAAACAAAACAATATGCTGTTCTTAGCAACATACAACGAAGTCCTGTGTTCTTTCTTTTCTTAAATATTGAATATTTTTCTGATATAGAGAGAAAGCAATACATAAACACAAAAGTTATATTTCACATGAAACAGAACCAGAACATGTTTCTTGAACAGGGAGATTTAGTGTTCACACTTGTAGTTTGGTTCACTTGGTTCTTTTGGTCTGTAATGTTCACACTGGCATTTTTAACACCAAGCTTAAAGATATGAGAGAGAGAGAGAGAGAGAGAGAGAGAGAGAGATGGCTTTTATGATGTATATTTTGTGACAGAACAAAATCAATGCTGTGTGCTGGGCTGTATGTCCTTATAGGGGTTAAACAATATATCGAGGCACAATATGATTGCAATACAAAAATGCAACAACATGTATCGTGGATAGAGACAATATATGTATTGTGTATAGTTCACGCAACATAAAAATGTGTGAGAAAATAATCAAGTTTACAGAGTTTAGTACTGCATTAAACTACTTGTTACATTCACAGTCTCGTCCAGCTTGTCATTCACTGTCACGTGATCCTTTGTGTTCTGTTCCCGCCACTCATCACTCACCATGGACACTGATTACCCTCAGCTGTTTGTCATTAGTTTGTGTATTTAAGGCTACGTTTACACATGGGCGGCTATTTTCAAAAACGGACATTTCAACCTCTCTGGTTTCAAAAATAACATCGTGCACACATGTCAGTTTTCAGAAAAGTGTTCATTTACACGTACCCGTGTATGTATGACGTCAAGAGTGTAACGAGCAGTTCAAGCCCACGTAAGCCAATCAGAATCCCGAAAAAGAATCCTGAATTCCTCTTGAAGTGATTCGAAGTTGTTGCAAAATTGCTGATCTCCAAGCACTCATTCGTCTCTGCTCCTCGACATAATGGAGCAGCTGTATTTGCAAATGCAAACACAGTAGAAGAGTTTGCACCAACATAAATGTGACTGCTACTCTGAACGCTTCCATGATCACATGTAAACATTGGTCGCACTTTTGACATAGGTGCGAGCTCTGGCGCATACTGTGACGTTGGCTGCCTAAACACCCGTTTGTCTCAGTTTACATGCAAACGTGCAAACGAAGATTTTCAAAATCTCCACTCTGGCCGGAGTTTTTAGAAAGACTCGTTTTCAGAGGCGAATTCTCCGTTTGCGTGTAAACGAAGGGCGCAAACGAAGGGAAATGTCTCAGTTTTTCAAAATAACCATGTACGTGTAAACGGGGCCTAAGTTCCTCCCTGTCTTCAGTCCTATTGCTTGTGATTAAACTACGTTATCTTCCTTGAACCTGCCTTCCTCGCCTTCCCTGGAGTTACAACTGTAACATTACTATATATAATGTTGAATATAATGCATGATAATTTAGCATTTTAATCAACAGTACATTTTTTTTTGTCATTCTTTTACCATATGCCTTGGCGTATCGCAATAATACTGTATTGTGAAATCAGTTTCATGACATGTATTGAATCGTGACATGAGGGTATCGTTACACCCCTAGCTTGTATAGCATTTTTACCAACTGATTCTGATATACTGCCTTTGAACTTTTTCTCTATTTAAGATGTCTCAAGCTTAATATACAAATGTCCAATTAAAAAAATCTTTAGGTGTGTCAGGTGGGCATATTATGAGAAGTGGTGGAAGACCAACGTGGATAAAGATTAATCAGAAAATGTACGCATATGATGTAAGGAAGTAGGAGGCTGTATGATAATTTGTTATTTGGTTATCAATTTTGAAAGTCTTTGTTCAATGATAAATGAACATTTAGGATTATATTGAATCAAAATCTGTTTTACTTAGAGCTCATTTTTGTAGCTCTCTGGGGTTTGTTTCGGTTGTAAAAGACTACCCTGGATAGTGATTTTATGTCATTTTATTTAATTTTTTACCATTGAGTGGCCTGGCTTTAATGGTTTGAAAGAATCTCACCACAGAACACAACCATAAGGGATAGATCATCCAAAATGACAACTCTTTTATCATTTACTCACCCTTATGTTGTTTTGTATAACTTTTTGGGTCCCCACTGACTGCCATAGTATGAGAAAAACACTATAGAAGTCAATTGGGACCATAAACTGTCTGATTACCAACATTCTTTAAAATATATTATTTTGTGTTCAGCAGAAGAAAGAAACTCATACAGGTTTGATCAACTTGAGGGTAATGATCCTTAAGTATTAGCGAGCCACATGCTACAATTCATCAAAGGTAAAAGTGCCTGTGTCTGTCATTTTCAGAAAAGATAAAAATTACATAATGCCTAAACCAAGAAAATTTTTGTAAAGCAAACTGTAAAAGTATCATACCTCGTCCCTCAGGCAGCCTGAGCACGATGACCAGAAGAGAGAGGTGTTCAATGTTGTAAGATTGAAATGTTTGATCATCTTCAAGTTCATTTTGACCAAATATCACCCTCAGTCTGTTTGGATCTGACAAGAAATTAAAAACCAAAATGACAGAGATGATAGAAGAATAAAATGTTTGCTTTTCCAGGTTAATGTCATTAAATGCAACGATTATTATGAGGGATCCAGTGGTGTAGTCTACGTGATACGCAGGTATACGCCATATACCCACTAGGAAAGGTCAAGGATTTCCGTATACCCACTTAAAAAAGCGCGAGGATACGTAACCATCCAGTAAATCACAATAAGATTTGTGGTTTGTTGCTTTTGACATGAAACATAGTCTCATATTTCAAATTCTGGCCATTTGACTACGAAATAAAAAAACAAATACCGTTATGGCGCTCTTTCAAGAGAAGCAGTTCAAGAGTTTGGGAGGGAAAACTCACAGTATACTCACTACAAAAAACTAGACTACACCACTGGAGGGATCCCATCAACTTACCATTTACTCCAGGAAACAGACTTAATGCTTTTCTCTTCAAATCTCTAATGGTTAGCCTTTCAAATTCTTCACTTGATGATGCCACGGATAACACTTTAATCGTATTTTTATTAATCCTGATGCGGACCCGAGAAGCCATTTTGTTTCTGTCTAAGCAAAGAAGTTATCTAACTCATAAAACACGGAAATGATGGCGGTTCCATGAACAGCTTTTGCTTTCGCTTTAAAATGCTGAAGGGGCGTTACCCTTTTAAACACTTGCTCAAACAATCTGAAGTCACAATAATGAGTTTGATTCCAACTTTAATGCATTATAAAATGGTGGGGATCTTAAACAAATGGAGGGGATCATTATAATCTATACAGATTTATTTTCAAAACACACATTCTATTGATTTATTTAAAATTTAGTAAGCCGTGCTCATAAAATGGTTGTCACTGTGTTTCAGTGGAACGCTGTATTGAGTGTCGCTTCTTGGTGGTGTACATTCTTTGATACTAAGGATTCGGACATACTTATTCGCTGGCCTACTGCTTTTCCCCTAGTAGGTAAGTAGGCGGTTTCGGACACAGCGGCGGTGTTTTAAATATGAAGAGACAGGGACCCCTGCTGGCGAGACATGGAATTATCTGACATAAGCATGGCTGAAATGTCCACTATCCTTTTGACACTCGCCAATGACTATTGTCACTTTCAGCAGATGAATGAACAAGAGACATTATTTGTGTGAAAATAAACAGTCTGAATTGTTCAGCTACATGAGACGCTCAAATGCTGATGTGACTTTGAATTAAACCATCTGTAAAATGAATAAATGCTAAAGCAAATATCATTCCAAAGTCTCTGTTTTCTGGTTTATTAAGACTCATCACTTTGAATTAGATGATAGTTGAGGTCTGAGAATGGTGTCGGGTGTAATGCATTACTAAGTTAATAATTACTGTAACTGAATCACTTCTCTCTTGATAAAGTAAGGGATTACTCTTAATTTTTCTGTAATTAAATTAAAGTTACTCCTCATGTAATTGCATTAAATGCTGTATTCTATTCAATTCTATTATCAATTCTACATTAAACCATAGCGGATTTAACTTCAGAATATAATATCTAGTGTTAATTTGTAAGTTTTTAATGTAACCTTCTGTTAAATACTTTGGTCAGTTCAAGAATAATTTATGCAATTTTATGTTATTTATTTGAAAGAATTAAAAGAGCAGTTTCATGTCTGTCCTTGAAATGTTTAACTGGTCAAGGCTGAGATGGGATTTGAGAAATAATTACTAATAATGTAATTACAAATAATCCATTACTTTTTAGAAAGAGTAATTAGTACATTAATCTAATAACACTGTTAAAGATGTCATTTGTAGCTAGTAATTAATCACTTTTTAGAGTAACTTACCCAACACTGTCTGTGAAGCACCATTGAGAGCTTCTTAAGTTGTCTCAGTACTTTGATATTTTGGCCTTTCTTTCTTCAAATTCTGAAGTTTTGCTGTTCTTAAACGTAATGCACTGAAACTTGTGATTTCATCCAAGTAGCCTACATAATAATAACTAATAATCATAAATAATAATCAGTCACTTCAACTGAAAGACGTACACTGTGATATCAATGATGTCCACAAGAGATAAGGAATCTTTTATGCCTAATCTTTTTCTATCAGCTTCATTCTGTTACATGTGGTGTATGCAGGAGAGATGAGGCGAGAACAGAGATCCACAAACGATGGGTTTTAATGATCATCCAGGAATAATAACACAACACAGACCGCTAGCTACACCATCAACACATAAACTTAACATAAGAACAGACTGGGAGTGAGTCCATAATATAGGCAGTGCTGATGAGGGAGTCCAGGTGCAGGTGAAGAGTCCTGATGGGGAGATGACGAGGGAAGTGAGTGCAGGTGTGGAGAACAGGAGGATGATGGGAAATGGAGTCCGGGAGACAAGGGAGTTGTGACAAGTCACTTTAAATGGAAATAAATGCATTGATTTAGTTCATTTGTATAGTTCATTTGTGTACACAGAAATCTGTGAAATGGTTACAGATCATTAAATGTTTGCCTACTTTTTACAGACCCCTCTAAAAGTTTAAAGGGTCAGACTGGTAACCCGAAGGTTGCGGGTTTGATTCTCAGTACAAGCAGGAAATGACTGAAGTGCCCTTGAGAAAGACTCCTAACCCCCAATCACTCCCAGGGTTCCACAGTGAATGGCTGCCCACTGCTCTGTGTGTGTGTGTGTGTGTGTGTGTGTGTGTGTGTGTGTGTGTGTGTGTGTGTGTGTGTGTGTGACAATTTTATTGGTCTTTAAAAAAAAAATGATGATTTCACAGAATAAATCAAATGTAACATTTTATTTGTCATATAAAACTGTATTATAGCAATTATATAATCAAATAGAAAAAGATCAGTGTAAACCACTTCAGAAATTAATGACAATGATAAACCATTTCAGAAACCAGTTACTTTAAAAGGCCTGATTTCACAGACTGGGTTTAGATTAAGTTCTTTTTTTTTTTACCAATCATGGCGACATACTTCAAATGATACTAATCCAATAAATTCACATAGTACATAAAATGAAAATTAAATGGGAATATATTACAATATCCCTTGTTGGAAACAGAACTGTTGAACTGCATGAACTGTTCTTATGGACACTGATCATAATTTTAATATTCAGAAAAGTCTAATATTTACAAATATTTATTTTACATTTAAATGTAAAATCAATGATAAAGATTTTGATAAGATGTAATTTGCATTTCTAACCCTAATATAACTGATTAATACCCAGATTTTCTTTAGAGATGTCATTGGAATTAGAATAGAATTGACCAATCTTCGAAAATAACATATTGTGCCATTTTAAATGTAAAGATGATACAGCAATTTTAGAAACCAGTATAAGCACATACTTTGTCTCTATAAAGCAACAAAACAGGAACCTATGCAAAGAGTCAGGTGATAATGGGATTTACCCTTAAGTTGCCAGAAATGGTTCCTAAAGATGTGCAGCAGTTGTTCTAAAATATTTACTTAAAGACAGAAATTGAGTGGTAGAGACTTTGGTAATTTTAGTTGACTGAAGGCTTAAATTAGTTACAGTTTAAGTTTTTCTTGAAAATACGCACTCATATAATTTAATGTGTCCTTTCTATTCATACAGCTTTTTGTCTTAAATGAGGTGGTTGAAGCCAGAGCAGCACAGCCCTCCTCTGTAATGCGGCAAGACTTCAACCTGAAATCAATGGAAACAGACAAGTTAAGATAAAAATTCACAGCATGCGATGGATCAAAGTATTCTTTATAAAAACCTGTATGTAAAGGAGTCAATTATTCCTACATATACATGTTGCAATAAAGAATAAGTTATTCTGTTCATACTATGATTCCATACCTCAAAACATTTTTCAAATGTTTATTTAATTAAGTTCTAATGCATCTCACCCAAAATGTCATTTTAGAGCTATAACTGAGGCATGAGCCATTGATACAGTAAGAAATGTCATGTCAAATAAACAGTGTTGGGGAAGCTACTCTGAAACTGTAGTTTGACAAGCTACAAGCTACTCATGAATTAAAGTAGTTAAACTACAGTCAAGCTACCCTTTTGAAAAAGTAGTTAGCTACACTACAAGTTACTATCAAAAAGTAGCTAGCTACATTGAAACTACTTTTTTTTTACATTGAAACTACTTTTTTTTGTGACATAGCATATTACAAATAACAGGATAACTGTTAATGAAGAATGTTTAAGTAAGATGTTTGGGGTTTAAAACAAAGCAATGCACTACAATTATGATTTCAAAGCATAGTGTTTTATTTTGTAAACTATATAAAAAAATACAATACTCAAATGTATATAGGCTACTCAAATGTCAATACTCCTATATCTCACACTGACTCTCTTTGCACGCTTTATATATATTACAATTCTGAATGTATTATAAGTTTTGTTTTTCATGCGAGAGGACTGAAGACCAATTGCACTCTGCAGTTTCAGAAGTGATTTCTAGCCTACATAGAAATGCAGGATTCACGCTCAAAATGGTAGCAATATTGCTACCATAACCATAGCACGGGACAAAAATATGCAATAATAAAAATAAGCATAAATGCATACTAGAAAAATATTAGAATTTTTGTATCAATATTTTTGAAATTCTATTCCAATTATTTGTAAAATGACTTAACATCTTAAATGTCTCTACGCGAATCATGTGCTTCTCGCGTTAACGTTCTAAGCTATGTTGTTGTTTTCTGTTCAGTTGACGGATGCTTTGCCAATGCAATGACTCAAAACAGCGCGTTAGTCATCTTATGTTCATTATAAAACTGGCGGGACAGATTAGATTATGGCGGATCACCACTGCAATAATACAGTATGCATACATTTGATATAGACTGCAATAAAGCAGAATAATCCATTTAAAAAGGCTGTTATTCAATCACCGTCAGAACGCAACACAAAACGGAATGTAGCTTGTAACTTTTGGTCGCGCTACACCGATACTTGCTGGAAAATGTAGTTAACTACTGGAAAAGCTACACTGTTTTAAAAGTAGCTGAACTACATACAAGCTACTGAAAAATGTAGTTAAACTAGTAGCACCGCTACATGTATTTAACTACTCCCCAACACTGCAAATAAATCACGGGGCAGTGCTGAAAGTTGCTGCCTTAACATTTTTTTTTTTTTTGAGGTCTCCTGTCTATTGTCAGAAGCTTCCAATCCAAATTGCCTGTGTGATAATTTGCAGCAAAAAGGAGAAAAAGAAAAAATGCTTATGGGTCTATAACTCTTCCCTGAACTTCCCGCTGCCCTGTATCTTTATC
This sequence comes from Megalobrama amblycephala, assembly GCF_018812025.1. Classification (NCBI taxonomy): domain Eukaryota; kingdom Metazoa; phylum Chordata; class Actinopteri; order Cypriniformes; family Xenocyprididae; genus Megalobrama; species Megalobrama amblycephala. Next base: position 143,790 of record NW_025953370.1, read on the forward strand.
TCTTGTTAGCTGTAGGTCATCACTGATGTCATTTTCAGTCAGAACATATTTCACACAGCAGGATTTTGAATCATGGACAGGTCCGGATATCTAGCGTGCCAAATATCTCATGGGCAGCGGTGGCGCATCATCGATTGTCTCAGATCGCATATTTGATCATTCACACTGCGTGATTGTCACTCGCGTAAACGAGCACCGATTTGGCTCAGATTTCATACATTTGTCTGCGATTTCCCAAAATCTGTTGCAGGGTTAAAACCGGGGCTGCTTTATGAACTCTGCTTTAAAAAAAATTCCATAGAAAGATATGGTAAAAGTAGTTAGTATGTGGTTCCAAATTCAAGCACTCGTGTAGGCAGTCCTGTGTGAGTTTATCATTATTTACTTTTCATTCCTGCCTTGTGCAGTTGCCGCCCCTGTTTTTCCCACACGGGATAGTTTTTGTTTGTTTTTGTCTTGTTTTATTGTTAAATAAGTCAATTTTCTCTGCATCTTTGAGTCCTCGCTCCTCATTCAGCCCTACAATTCTTAGCTATTCCTCTTGTCCGGAAGATTAATTAACAAGGTTTTGACTATTTTGGATGTGCAACAAAAATTGTGATCAAGAGAGCAACAGTAAGACTGAACCAAACACACTGTGAAGCAGGGATGGTCAATTATTATTGTTGACATAAAATATAGCACCATGTACTACACCTAATAATCCCTTTAACATTATGGATATTAAATACTCACGAGAGTTTCTCCAGTTTACACTGAGGATGTTTCAGCAGCACTAAAAGCAGCTTCATTCCAGAACGATTCCCAGTCAGGTCCAGCTCTCTCAGATGAGACAGGTTTGATCTCAGAGCTGAACTCAATTTATCACAACCTTCTTCTCCAATGGAGCAAGATTGCAACCTATAATAGCAATAATATTCTCAGTTCTACAAATCATTGAACAAAACTGATTAGTATAAATTTATATTGCACACTGTACTGGTTGAAAAAACTCATTTGAATGGATCTGACCAAATATATTGTTTAAGTAGTAAATGTTATGTAAATGGTTATTACACATGTAACGGAGTATGTAGCCCGTCTTGTAGGGTAAATTTGTTAGAGCTGCCCTGGAAGACTGAACAACGAAAGGATCTTAGTCCCCGTTTTCAGTGCTTTTAGTCTTGTTATATACTGATGTATATATGTTATGTCCTACTTTATTGAGATGCACTCTACAGACCGACAAGGGTAGGCTTCAGTTAGAGTAACGTCACAAGATGGCTTCCTGACGCCCCTACTCCCTGACAGCTTTCAACCAAAAGAAAAATAAATAATGCACTGGAGGTAAGTACAACAATTAAACAGGATTTATTGTCTGTCTATATTTTCCTTCTTGTAATGAAGTGTTACTTTCATTTAAATCACTAAATAAAAGCAAAAAATAAAAAAATACAGTCTATGAGTTTTCTTTTAAACTCACTATGCCACAATCACCTTCAATGCAAAGGTTATTGACTTTTAGCCTACACAACCCTAGTGAAAAAAAAGTATACTTTATTGTATTTTAAATATATTCCCTTTTTCTATAGTACACTGCAAATATACTAACAAAAATTCAACAAATGTACTATCATTAAATATATAAAAAGTATATTAGTATCATATTTTCACAATGCAACTTTTAACACACTTTAAAATAATTGTACTTTAGTATATTTTCTAAAAAATATATTTTAGAAAAATATACTTGAAGTGTAAGTTCAGTTTATTTTTTAAAAGTGTATTTATTTGCACTTTATAAAAATATATTTGAGGTATATTTTAACAGTGTGCTGAAAATGATCATTGTAACAATGCACTGAAAGTATATTTAAAAAATACATTATTTAATATCCTGAAGTTGTGGTGTATCTAATGTTAAATTTGAGTATATTTTTTAAGTTTACTTATTCATCCTTGGAATTCATTATATTACTTGTGCTATTTATTTCAGTATGAATGCATTACAAGCCCATTTAGTATATGCAGTGTAGTCTATACAATTTCCAAATATGTGTAAATGTTTATTAAGTTTACACTGGCAGAATCATTTTACAATCGTACACACAAATCAATATTAAACAACACACCAGCAGCACAAGTAACGTTACATGCGAAAACATATGTTGAGTGATTAAACTTATCGGAATTCAAATGTCTCTTCAACTCGGTCTTTGACCAATCAGATTTTGTTGCTCACTGCCTTCAGCCAATCAGAGCTGCTGACGTCACGATCGTCGTCTGAATCCCCTCGCTCAGCCACTCAGGTGAAGTATAATGTCGCAATGTATAATTTATTTAATAAAACACTGAAAGCGCAATACATCGCTCAATCTTGGGGATTCTGACCAGTTCAATCAAGTGACATCGCAGCCTGACCGTGATGGCGACGACAACCGGCTAATCTAATGGCCTACGCGATCCTGAAAGAACCGGAGAAAAGTGCTGCTATCGGGAGGTGAGTTGTAGTCTACCAGTTAACAAACTTTATTTTATTTTCTTTAACAAACGGAGAGCGATATTTCGGCTTGATATCTCCTTTTTGAGTTTTTGTGTGGTGGTTTATGGCACATGTTTGTATGCAGCACCAAAACATTCATATGATTGGTCAAATCGGCCCGTATTCTGTACGATATTAATTCATAAAGTGTTTTATGCTTGACTATGTACCGAAAACAATATCGACATGCCATTCTGATACAGTTCCCTGCTGCTAATCCTCATTTACTGTTCAAAAATAGTATTGGTTCAATGTAGGATTTAGACTATTGTAAACGTGAATAAAGAGTTGAACATGCTGTCTTATATCTTTGGTATATTCTGTCAACAGATGCTGTTCTTCACGAGTCTCTGCGGTCATCATTGTGCCATCAGACACAATGAGAAGCTCATCAGAACATGGAATATAATGTGTCATTTGTATTTGTGTATAGAGGGTCACCATGGTCCAATATATTTTTTTTTCTTTAATGAAAAACATGGTAAGTTTTGCTGAATCTAAGTTTAAATAAAAACCATTGGATTTGTCAATGAAATATGTCTCTTCATTAGTGATGTTCTTATATTTTATTTATTTTAATGGCCTTGAAAACAAATGCATTCAACTTTGGGAAAATGTGTTAAACTGTATTTAAATAGTAGCACAACTGTATTGTGTGAGATTATGTAATTCAGAGTACAGTAGTCAACATTTGAAGTGGATCAAAAAAGTTAGGACAACTTTGATTAAAGGTTTTGATCCGCTTCAAATCTTGACTATATTATACAAAGTACAAAGTGTATACAAAGTAGGGCTGTGTATCACCAACATCGTCACGATACGATACGCATCACGATACTAAAGCCACGATACGATACGTATCACGATACTAAAGCCACGATACGATACGCATCACGATACTAAAGCCACGATACGATACGTATCACGATACTAAAGCCACGATACGATACGCATCACGATACTAAAGCCACGATACGATACGCATCACGATACTAAAGCCACGATACGATACGTATCACGATACTAAAGCCACGATACGATACGCATCACGATACTAAAGCCACGATACGATACGTATCACGATACTAAAGCCACGATACGATACGCATCACGATACTAAAGCCACGATACGATACGTATCACGATACTAAAGCCACGATACGATACGCATCACGATACTAAAGCCACGATACGATACGTATCACGATACTAAAGCCACGATACGATACGCATCACGATACTAAAGCCACGATACGATACGCATCACGATACTAAAGCCACGATACGATACGCATCACGATACTAAAGCCACGATACGATACGTATCACGATACTAAAGCCACGATACGATACGCATCACGATACTAAAGCCACGATACGATACGTATCACGATACTAAAGCCACGATACGATACGCATCACGATACTAAAGCCACGATACGATACGTATCACGATACTAAAGCCACGATACGATACGTATCACGATACTAAAGCCACGATACGATACGCATCACGATACTAAAGCCACGATACGATACGCATCACGATACTAAAGCCACGATACGATACGTATCACGATACTAAAGCCACGATACGATACGCATCACGATACTAAAGCCACGATACGATACGTATCACGATACTAAAGCCACGATACGATACGCATCACGATACTAAAGCCACGATACGATACGTATCACGATACTAAAGCCACGATACGATACGTATCACGATATGGTTCAATTTAGAATTTAAATTTCTTTTGAGCAGAGTTTAGTAACAGTAATATGTGTTTATTGAATAACCAGTGTTATAACAGTCGTGATAACTGAAAAACTATTTTGTTTTTGTCATTAAAAAAAACAATGATTTAAATTAAATATAAAAAAATTGTCACAAAAAAAGCTTGCTTTTTAAGTCACTCCCTCAGTAACTGAATTGACAATTATAGTGACACTGAAGCATATCAACAAAGCTCAATGACTAATTTCACTTGCAACAGTAAGTTGACTGTAAGAAAACTAAGTTGGTTAAAGGTGCTAAAGAGGATGTTTTGTTTTATACATTTTTGCAATATTACTTGAAACTGTCTTTACTAACTGATAAAAGACTATTTATTAGGTGCACTGAAAGGAATAATATTAATATACATCATCTGTGCACGAGGTAGGGCCTTAAAAACATCAGCCAATCGTTTACGCGATCATCGCATAAACGATTGGCCCTCTGGCTTGTCAATCACTGCCGTGACGTTCCTTGTGCGAGACGTGCGCGGCTGCGCGCTCCAGTAACCAGACCACAGACACTGCATGCAATGTTTTCGTCAGGAGACAGGAGTAACAACTGCAGATTATGAGTTACCTGCGGTGAGTCCGACATAATGAATCCACTAACACGACACAGCGAATGCCGGTGGTAAACACTCCTGTTCAAATACGTGTGTTTACGAGTTTTGGGAGGCGTTCCTTCGAAGGAGGGGGTTGTTCTTACGCATGCGCTCATTTGGTTTCTCAGTCGTCGAAAACATCCTCTTTAGCACCTTTAATTATATCCGCTATAATATTATAATAATGTCTATACTGCCTGTTTTTTTTCCATCTGTAAAAATGATTTTTTTGGATATCAACTCAATATGTTCTAGAACAACATACGTTTTTATTAACTTGGTCTACAAAATATGGGCTACATGAGTTTACAATACACACTTAACAATAAGGTTCATTTATTAAACATCAGATAATGTATTAACATGAACTAACCATGAGCAATACATACTGTATTAGTTCATCTTTGTTAATGTTAGTTATTAAAAAATACAGTTGTTGATTGTTTGTTCATGTTGGTTTACAGTGCATTAACTAATGTTAACAAGATTTAAATGATGCGATGTGACCGCAAAGGGCACTTTCACTTTCATGATCAAAGTGCATGCCACTGATAAGCATAAATGCGCAGGTCTCCTCTCATGCGTCCTCCTCACTGGACGAGGCCAATATCACTTTCGGTTCACTTTCAGATCTCTCTATTATATATGTCATCACTGCTTTTACCTTTCTAGATGTAATTACCGAAATCAAAACAGTCCATAAACCATATCCTCACGAAAACTTCAGTCAAGCCAGCTCGCGCGTCAACCTGAGAGATCAGCCTCCTGTCAAATTTCTCGGTTTCTGAATGGACGGTTTGGCTTGATTGACAAACGATAACGTTCGGGCATGATTTATATACCATCGACCTGTCCTAAAACGTTAGCACGCTTTGATCGATGATTTGGAGAGCGTTGAGAGCGCATTTCATTGTTCACATCCGCGACAAAACAGTTGATTATTTACGAATGAAAGCTCACAGAAACGTGAATGTCTGCTTGCGTTGCTTGCTAGCGTCAATTGATGTCACGTGATTGGCTAGATTTAAAAGCAGACAGTATGGCGCGGGATCAGTGCCAAAATCAAGCTTCCGAACGACCGACCGACCGATCGAACGTCAAACCGAACGTCTATCCGAACGTCTTGTACTTTGAGCGTCTAATTGAGCGTGTCGACCCACGTGACGACCTGACGTGACGCCAGCGTCTTGAAATTAACTGGTTTTTAACCATGTAAGGTGCCAAGCTGATGTGTAAAGACTATAAATGTACATTACAGGCATGAAAGTATGTGTATTACTAGCATATAACTGTAAAAAAAACATCCTAGTCTTAATTTGATCCGTACAATCATGTTAACTGTTAGCTTTATTGCCTACTGTACAATATAGCCTATACCAGTCCATCAGACCTCTTTATCCTACTTCCCAGGAAATCTACAGAATACCAATCAGGTGATGTGCTCCAGGACAGCCTTTAGTGTGGGCTGTTAAACTAAACTCTGCTGGTCGTGTCCCTGCAGGAACTAAATTGTATAGCCTTGCTTTATACACCTTTTTCCACCAGTTACTTTAAAAAATAATAATTAGTTATAGTAGTTACTTCTCACAAATAGTAGCTGAGTTAGTAACTAAGTTACTTCATTCTCAATTACCAGGGAAAGTAACTATTGGGTTACTTTTTAATTTTCTTTTTTCAAATATGTCAAATAACTTGGATGCCCTAATATTAAATATGTTAAATGAATGAAATGGACACTAAATAGAATAAAATATTTTTATAAAACATTGTACCTAATCTACACTATTTTAATGTTGCTGTGGGGCAACGTGAGAGACAACTATCAAATTCAATATATTATTGTAAATATTATCATTACTATGGAACAATAAAACACATGGTTTAGAACTTTTAATATTTATTGCACAGGCTACAACTGGCCAACAAATAAGTCTAAAAATAAATTATGCTTGATCCTTCTTGACTTATGATCCGCTCTTATTCACGACATGAAATTTATCTGTACTGTAGGCTACTGTTGGTAGCCATTAAAGAAAACGTATTTCACATTTATGTTTAAAGCTGCAGTAGGGAGTTTTTAGAAAACGTTGACTTAGCCTGAAAATTTGAACAAGCACAACTCACAGGTCACTCCCCCTTGCTCTCTGCTGCTCTACAGCCCTCCCTCCACAGCTCCTCCCCCATCACAACGGAGCCTGCCGTGAACACGCAGGCTAGTAAGCAAGCAGGGCCACCGATGACGGCGGATAAACAGTTATAGCACATTCACTGATACGGACAAAACATCAACAATATGATTTACATTGACTATGGCCTGCCCATACTTTTACTATAAACTTGGTTCTCAAAACATTACGTATTTTGCAATACATGTAATGTAACTATATGACGTATATGCACTATTTCTATAAGTAATAAATAGCTAGTAAGATAATATAACGGTAACTAACGTTACAGTATGCAAGTAATTATTCTATCGATATGTAATGCTAAATAAGGTTTGCTAGTACATTATTTCAGCAACATGACAAGCCATTGAATTAGTAGGTTTCAATAGATGCTTTCCACAGTGCGTGACATTTTATCTGTATGTTATGCGGCTAGAGTTTTGACACTAGGCGTTTCTCAAAACCAAGTTCACTAAGTTCGGACTCGCGTCCTTGGTAGTTAGGACTTGGCAAGTTCGACTCCGGAGAACGAACTCCCGTGGACGGGAGAACACAAGTCCGGTGATTCTGCAAATGGAACAGCAGCGTATTTTATAACGTCACTCAGCTCGCGCTGGCTTCTCCGGTTATCTCTGTATGTATATTTTAGCCACGAATAAAACAAAATTTGTTATTAAACCACTCTGCCTCTTTTCGTTTTATTTAAAGAAACAAAAACATAATAGCCTCAGGCAACGAGTGATTAATTATCTGCAATGTCTGCTTATATTTAACAAAACAAAATATTAAACAACCCTGCCTCTTTTCGTTTACATTTCAAAAATATTAAATGTAATACTATTTGTGCATACTCTGATTATCTTCACTGTAATGAAATGAAATAGGCTTTAACATAAAACACAACCTTCTCTTTTTGTTAAATGTCAGTTTTAATGTTCAATAATAGCCATTATAAAAGGTATAAAAATATACAATAAGAAATAAAGCAAACAATTCAGTCAAGCGTACAAAATCAGCGCTTTAGTATGATACAAAAGTTAAATAGCCATATATAAATTTATGAAACGTCACGTTGCCCTCAGCCAAAACGGAGCCAGCGGCAAACGTCAGAAGGACTAGCCGAGGTAAGGCTGCTCTCGGCTGGGTACATGAGCGCTGAGCGTCCGGTGATCGCCTGGATCTCACAACTCCGACAACGTCAGATCAAATTTTCAGAAAGGCGCAATCTTTATCAATTAACCACAAATTTGAGCTTTAAACCAGCACATTCTCGCCTGAAAAAATCTTAAAACTGCATATCATTACATAATAGAGCCCGATCACACGAAAATGCGTATCAGTAGTACGAGTTTGTAATCTCGTAGAATATATACGCCAAAATGAGTTTTTCGCGTGCATATGATACGCACTTTATGGGGTATTATATGTACGAAACTGGACTGTTTGTCCGCCATAAGCAAAGCTGCGGCACACCGGTAATCTTGAATTTGAACGCCTGTAAGCGCTGTGCACTGTGGCTGTGCATGACAGGAGTGTGATCAGCGCGCACACGAGCTTGATTGACACTGCTAAGACACTCCTCCTGACTCTGATTGGTTGGTTCTTACCGGGAGCGGTGTATTTCTGCAAATGGCAATAGGACCACTCGGAGGAGCCAGAGGAGCTTGATTTTTTCACAGATTATCTGTCTCATATTCTACTGTCAGGACACAATGACAGGTTTAACAAATATGTAAAAAATACATTTTTACAAAAGTTACCTACTGCAGCTTTAAATAGGCCTATTATAATGTTATTTTTTAATTTCATCTATTTGATAATAAAGACTATAAATGGACATTATAGGCACTAAATAAAGAGATTTTATACCTAAATACTAAATCCTGGACATTACAGGCAATACACATCTAAAACAACACTAACACAAACATATTTCTTTCCTGAATCCATGTACTCCTCCATTGTTTTACTTTCAAAAAGCAGACTGTCCACAGACATTCTATATTCTTAATTTGACCTATATTATCATTCTAACTTGTTGTTATTGTTAATTTTATTTCCTGCTGCAATGTTCACAATCCATGCAAGACACTCTAAATTAATAAATTGTTAATTATTGTAATTGCCTATATAGTATATCATCAGAGTCTCTTTATCCTTTTTCCCATGAAATCAACAGAATATTCAGGTGATATCATGTGAAGCCTCAGGAGAGCCTTTAAAATGTTTTTGAATGAAAGTTTAACATTACAGTTCCTTTAGTGGACAGTTGCTCTTACCCTCTTTCCTTCATCTCAGTTGAATGAGATTTGGTGACAAAATTATCTTTAATTATCTGTAAAATTATCTGTCTACACACACAAATAAAAACTAGGATTGATTTGATTGATTAAAGGTAGGCTATGTAGCCTACCCGAGCTCAAAAGTCAATATTGAGGCATGCCTTTTAGAAAATATATTGTCTATATAACTTATACTTTACATTCTGTAGAAGTGTGTTGCTGTGTTTTTATTTTATTATCAGACATGAAAAATACATACTAGGCTATCATAAAAGCAATTTCTCATTCTCTTGAAAAAAAATTGAAAATTCTTTGCTACAGTCATGTAATTGATTGTGTGTCTGCTGTTTCCTAATTCATCAATTGTCATTTAGATTAAATATGATATTTGTTCCCTGATGAATAGTTTTACCCCTTAAAACATTAGTTTGTTGCATGAGTCATTTAATGCAAAATGGTTGTTGCCATAAACTGTCAAGTGTCAAGCATATTTTCTATACATTTCTATTAGACTTTTTTTTTAATGTGTCATGAATTGAAGAATTGCAGAGGTGAATTTTGAATTTTACAAATGAAGGGAAATGTAAGGGGCTAGATCAGAACACGATAGACAGTCACTTTTTAAAATGAAATATCAAAAGGATAAACAACAGACTTTATTTCCACAGCCTTGAGTTTTTGAACTGATCTCTTGAATAAATGATACAATGATACATAAAATACATTTTATCAGACACTTGTCGCCACCTAGCGAAATATCATATATTTATTTCATGTAACATGTTCCTACACGTGCTTACGTGTTGTTAACGCGTTCCTATGGCGATCGGTCGGAAGTGCGAGTAACCGATCGTCTTCCCAACGTGTTGTTTACGTGTGAAGACACGTTGTAACACGTTTGTGCTTTTCTTACCTTAATTTAACTCATGATTCGATTGTATCCTTTTCCACATGCTTGGACGGCTAATTTGGAAAAGAACGGGACATTCCACGAACATTTTCTCCATCTCCCATTAAAAGTTTTAGGAACATACTTCTAATTTCGAAATGTTTCAAATGAGAAATAGCCTATGCTTTACCAAAAGTAGCGAAATCTGCAACCTAAATAGCCTATCTGCTTTTTATAAGCTACGCCTAAATTAAATAAGCTATTGATATATTGCATAAAATATCCTGGGCTGGGTTTCCCGAAACCTTCTTAACTCTACGTCGTTCTTAAATTATACCTTAAGCTGTACCTTAACGCTAATACGTGTTTCCCGAAACGTTCTTAGTTAAGTATACCTTCTGTAAGTCATACTTTCGTAAGGTTGGTCTGGAGCACTCTTAGCTATACCTTATCACTGTTGACAGTCAATACGAATATAATTCTGAAGCTGTAATACACCCAGTGTTCGATTAGGATTATGGCAAAGAATAAAATGCAAAAAAATTCAATGCTAAATTCAAATGTGCTTTAGCGCTGATCCAGAGACAGACGCGCGCTCTGCGCTTGTCATGTAACTTTATCACAACTATTCGGTGTTTTTAACCTCATCGCGCTTTATTTTAGGTTTCAGACATTTAAATACACATTTGAATTAAGTAGGCTACTGCATAAAAAAAGACATTTATAGTTTGTTAAATTCAAATTACACTGATGTCTACGGAAGCTGCAACAATAACCCTTTTTTCATATTTGATATGTTTTATTCATATCAGATACACATTGTTTATGAAACAATAAAGTTTACTCCATTCTTCTCCCAGTTCACCGGCCACATACTTTTATGTATTTCGGGGAAGATTTCGTATAGGCTATCCGACAGCTCTAACTGCCGTGCAAACTCATCGCGTGACAAAACACATTCACTTCCACATATTTTACAATCGTAAATTCATGATATAGTTAACAAGTTTGTGAATAGGCTATTTAAAAAAAAAAAAAAAAAAAAAAAAAAAAAACGATATAAACGAGATACCTACATGTCTGTCAGCTGCATGACGCGTCTCCAAGGAATTAAAACTTTATTCTAAATAAAGGTCGCCTTAAACTCACGCTGATGGAGCTCCGCGCCCCCAGAATATAGATAAATTACAATATAGATTTAGTTTGCAATTTAGATTACTTTTATAACATACCATGAGTCCTGATAAATGCAATTTCTACTTCTGAAGTGCTTATTTTTATAAAGAACACTGATTTCTCACATAACGCAGTGAAGCAGCGACTGTATAGAGTGAATTATCGATTCTCGAGCCATCGATATCAACCAATTCAGCACCGCCACCATGGACAGCACCTGGTAACGTGCCACTTAAGAAGATATACCTTAAGCAACCTCCTATGGGATAGTTCGGGGAACACGCCTAGAAACGGTACATCTTCAGTTAAGGTCTACCTTTAGAGTCTTCGTAGCGCGCTAAGAGACAACGTTATCGGGAAACCCAGCCCAGACCATTTAAATCAGATATATACTTATACTTACATCTACTTCTTACATCTACACACATCGGAATTCGACCTCGTCTTTTGTAAACAGTAGCCTAAAGTTTGATTTGATTGGCCAAAAACTTTTACAATTTATTTTTTTTCATTCTAATTTGTTACAGAGCAGTGACTTGATCATATTATTTAACTTATAGAAATAGAATAGCTGCAAGATTCCTTAATGCTTATTATCAAATTATTGAGACCCTAACCCTATTTATTTATAATTAGGCCTATAAAACAATTATAAATTAATTATAAAATACTGCCCCTGCAACAACAACAATTTCTTCTTTCTTTCTTTTTTAATCAGTAGGCCTATTTGATGTGACCATACTTTGTTTTTAGAACCACACCAATTTGACTACATAAAAATAGACATGTCAAGCTTTCTATAGATATATTTCTCATGTCTGTGAGTCAAGCAGACTATACTGAGTCTCGGTTCATTTAGCCTATAAGTCGCGCTCCAGTTCACGCGCCAGTGATCGCGCCCGCGCCTGCCATGATTATATTGTCTACTTTATTTGCTTCTTATTTATTAAATCTAGGCAATTGGTTGATGAAACATTGATTTAAATTAAGATACATTTTTTACAAAACGAAATTCACTTTAAGAAAGGCTTTCTACAAAACAAAACTTAAAGAAGTGGTCAAAATCATGTCTGACCCACTTCATGACTCCCGATATATTGGCATCATATGATGCATCTTACTCATGCTGTTCACTTTTCATTATCAAATAGATGAAATTAAGAAATAACATTATAATAGGCCTATTTAAACATAAATGTGAAATACGTTTTCTTTAATGGCTACCAACAGTAGCCTACAGTACAGATAAATTTCATGTCGTGAATAAGAGCGGATCATAAGTCAAGAAGGATCAAGCATAATTTATTTTTAGACTTATTTGTTGGCCAGTTGTAGCCTGTGCAATAAATATTAAAAGTTCTAAACCATGTGTTTTATTGTTCCATAGTAATGATAATATTTACAATAATATATTGAATTTGATAGTTGTCTCTCACGTTGCCCCACAGCAACATTAAAATAGTGTAGATTAGGTACAATGTTTTATAAAAATATTTTATTCTATTTAGTGTCCATTTCATTCATTTAACATATTTAATATTAGGGCATCCAAGTTATTTGACATATTTGAAAAAAGAAAATTAAAAAGTAACCCAATAGTTACTTTCCCTGGTAATTGAGAATGAAGTAACTTAGTTACTAACTCAGCTACTATTTGTGAGAAGTAACTACTATAACTAATTATTATTTTTTAAAGTAACTGGTGGAAAAAGGTGTATAAAGCAAGGCTATACAATTTAGTTCCTGCAGGGACACGACCAGCAGAGTTTAGTTTAACAGCCCACACTAAAGGCTGTCCTGGAGCACATCACCTGATTGGTATTCTGTAGATTTCCTGGGAAGTAGGATAAAGAGGTCTGATGGACTGGTATAGGCTATATTGTACAGTAGGCAATAAAGCTAACAGTTAACATGATTGTACGGATCAAATTAAGACTAGGATGTTTTTTTTACAGTTATATGCTAGTAAAACACATACTTTCATGCCTGTAATGTACATTTATAGTCTTTACACATCAGCTTGGCACCTTACATGGTTAAAAACCAGTTAATTTCAAGACGCTGGCGTCACGTCAGGTCGTCACGTGGGTCGACACGCTCAGTTAGACGCTCAAAGTACAAGACGTTCGGATAGACGTTCGGTTTGACGTTCGATCGGTCGGTCTGTCGTTCGGAAGTTTGATTTTGGCACTGATCCCGCGCCATAGTTTGTAGACCGATCCGAGTTACCACAGCTGTTTGATGAACGCGTTGAAAGAGGAGCGCGCGAAACTGATGACAAGTTAACAAGCTAGCGAGATGCAAAGATTCAAAAGATTACAAGATAGCGACGTCAGATTAATGTGGTAGGCAATAATAATAATATAAGCAACAATGAATAAAAGTAAGAGATTCAATAAACGAGAAAACAAAGCTATACGGAGACGCAAGGCAGCGAGGCAGACAGGAGCAATCGAGCAGCAATCGAGCAGCAATCGATCAGTGCTAGTGTTCTGGAAGAATGAGTTGACTCAGCAGCATATAATACTGAAAAAACATAATATAGGCTAATCTGTAAACTAAAGGGATGCACAATTTCTCCTGATGTTGCGAATGTTAATGCTGCGAGGGTAATACAACGACATAATGACATATAACAAATAAAACAAGACTATTCATTCTGTGGAATATTTTGGATTTCCCGCGTTCCGGCGGGAAAGTGACGTCGATAGAGTGAACTGAAAGTGAAGGTAAAACAGACAGAGGAGAGAAAATCACGGAAACGCTTGAATATACTGAATGATACAATCAATAATCTAGATGTGACTAAAGAAATAGACGTCAAACACGAGCTTTCTGGTTCCACATCAGCTGACGAGGAAACACTTTAGAGGACAACAGGTAAGAGAACATGAATATGAAATAAACTTATTTAAGAGAGAATTACATACTGGATCAAAGATTCCTCACAGAAACACATCTGCCAGAAATTTTGTGAGATTAAATGATCCTAATTAAGACGATGATTGAACGACTTTGTTAGAAAATTAGTAAAATGTAAAAAAGTAAAAAAAAAAAAAAAAAAAAAAAAATTGACAGAGGTAATTTTATTTAAAAATAAACATGGAGACGCACTGTGGAATGCTGGAATATAGGAGAATATCAACCAACTAAACAAATGAGAATAGACAAAGAACAACTCAAACAAAGGATACGTTTACATGACAATTATGAACTAAAAAACTTGGGGGGTTTTCCACGAACAGTCAACACCGTTGTCAAAACGATCCCTGTTCACACAGATCGGTGAAAATGACTGAAACCTCTGTACTCTGATACCAGGCCAGTAGAGTAGATGGCGATGTCACTTTACTACGCGCTTATAGACTGAACATGTAATAAGCATGGGCATGACATCACCGTTTTCACAAATTCACAGTTTTGTAGTTTACACAAATTTGATGTACCTAAATTAATATTACAATCAGTTAATCTGCTCGGCCAGCAAACACTCAGCATTGACCGTCTATCAACTCTTCAGGAAGGACATTTTCCTGTGGCCACAGAGAAAATAACTATTACATAACTGTGATTGTAATCGTTATCATTGACATTGGTTAAAGGATTAGTTCACTTTCAAATAAAAATGTCCTGATAATTTACTCACCCCCATGTCATCCAAGATGTTCATGTCTTTCTTTCTTCAGTTGAAAAGAAATGAAGGTTTTTGAGGAAAACATTCCAGGATTTTTCTCCATATAGTGGACTTCACTGGGGTTCAACGGGTTGAAGGTCCAAATGTCAGTTTCAGTGCAGCTTCAAAGAGCTCTACATGATCCCAGACGAGGAATAAGAGTCTCATCTAGAGAAACCATCAGACATTTTCTAAAAAAAAAAATAGAAAATTATATAAGTTTTAACTAGGGGTGTAACAATTCATCGCAGTACGATATTTCGCGATGCAAGAATGTTACGATATGTATCATAGAGTGATGGAAATACTTTTACGATATGACGGCAGTCTATTCTTATTGGTTGAGCTGACGTGACCTACTCTGCAACATGGAGGTGGCAGTGAGAGAAGTCGGGTTGTCACTGCATATTTAGGGTGTGTCTCAATCAGCTCTCTAGTTCAGTAAGTGTTTCACACACACATCGAATCTTGCTTGGTTTAAACATTTCTTGCGTCAGTCTCTTGCTTGGTCGCATGAGAAAAGTCATGGCTTTCTTTCAGCGCAGTGCCACAGCAACAGCTGTGCTCACAGAAAAGCAAAAGATGCTTGCGATGCTTTGCTTTAAAGGTGCCCTAGAATCAAAATTTGAATTTACCTCGGCATAGTTGAATAACAAGAGTTCAGTACATGGAAAAGACATACATTGAGTTTCAAACTCCATTGCTTCCTCCTTCTTATGTAAATTTCATTTGTTTAAAAGACTTCTCGAAAACAGGCGAATCTCAACATAACACCGACTGTTACGTAACAGTCGGGATCATTAATATGTACGCCCCCAATATTTGCATATGCCAGCCCATGTTCAAGGCATTAGACAAGGGCAGCATATGGATCTGTGCACAGACAAGGTAAGCAAGCAAGAACAATAGCGAAAAATGGCAGATGGAGCAATAATAACTGACATGATCCATGATATCATGATATTTTTAGTGATATTTGTAAATTGTCTTTCTAAATGTTTCGTTAGCATGTTGCTAATGTACTGTTAAATGTAGTTAAAGTTACCATCGTTTCTTACTGTATTCACAGAGACAAGAGCCGTCGCTATTTTCATTATTAAACACTTGCAGTCTGTATAATTCATAAACACATCTTCATTCTTTATAAATCTCTCCAACAGTGTAGCATTAGCCGTTAGCCACAGAGCATAGCCTCAAACTCATACAGAATCAAATGTAAACATCAAAATAAATACTTTACTCACATAATTCGAAGCATGCATACAGAATGCATGATGAACATCTTGTAAAGATCCATTTGAGGGTTATATTAGCTGTGTGAACTTTGTAAATGCACTGTAATATAGTCGAGAGCTCGTGTGGCAGGGAGCACGCGATTTAAAGGGGCGGCGCGCTGAAAAAAATCAGTGCATAGTTAATGATGCCCCAAAATAGGCAGTTAAAAAAAATTAATTTAAAAAAATCTATGGGGTATTTTGAGCTGAAACTTCACAGACACATTCAGGAGACACCTTAGACTTATATTACATCTTGTGAAAAAACATTCTAGGGCACCTTTAATAAGTTCTGCGGGGCCATTCACATATTGCGTCTTTTCCGCGTGCAAGTCAGTTATTTCAAATGTAACCACACGGCGGGAGCGCTCATAATGGAGCAACGCGGTCACGATATGCATGCGGTGCATTTTTCCAGGCGCATTGAGATGAAAAATTCTCAACTTTTTCAGAATGCCGCAAACGCACCGCAGGCCATGTGACAAGAACCAACTGATCACCTATGGCTTTTCCGTAACAAAACATCAAACTCTCAGCCGAACAGCTGATCATAGCTGTACAGGGTGGTTTTTATATCTTATCTCCATAAATATATCTAATAGTAAAGGTAATGCAAGGGCTAGAAATCAATTTATCCTTTTCTGATACTTCCTGATCCTCTTGGCAAGCGCAGTTCATGGTTGCATAGCAACGACCGAAGCCACAAAAATGGAGAAGCGGTGCGGCCGCGCCTTCCACGCGTTTTTAGACTCAATATTTGAACGGTCCCTTAGGATTTTTAATTCTAAGTTCATGTTAATTTTAATATTTTTTTCAGTGATAGACAGCCCTATTCAACTGTTAATTTGAATACAGAAGGTTTTTATTAAACCTTGAAATGTGATCTTGTATGTAGAACAAGGAAAATTATCGAAATTTGTTAGTTTTTTAAATAAATCTTATTTGAATTTCAGTTTCATTTTGTTCAAAATATCGTGATACGTATCGTGAACTCCATATCGAGATACGTAGCGTATCGTGACCTGAGTGTATCGTTACACCCCTAGTTTTAACCATAAATGCTCATCTTGAACTAGTTCTCTTCTTCTTCTTCTTCTCTATTAGAATTCCAGCAGTGTAGACACTAAGTGTATTACTGCCCTCCACAGGTCAAAGTTTGAACTAGTTGTTATATACTTGCACTAACATATTGTATATGACAATTTAAGAAGAAGAGAGCTAGTTATAGACAAGCATCTATAGTTAAAACGTATATAATTTTTCCTTTTTTTTCCTTTTTTTTTTTAAATGACAGATCGTGTCACTAGATAAGACTCTTATTCCTTGTCTGGTATCGTTTAAAACTCTTTGAAGCTGCACTGACCTTCAACCATTTGGAGTCCAGTGAAGTCCACTATATGGAGAAAAATCCTGGAATGTTTTCATCAAAAACCTTCATTTCTTTTTGACTGAAGAAAGAAGGACATAGACATCTTGGATGACTTTGGGGTGAGTAAATTATCAGCAAAATGTGTATATTTAGAATATATTTGAAGAATATATAGAATATATTTGAAAGTGGACTAATCCTTAAAGGGTTAGTTCACCCAAAAATGAAAATTCTGTCATTTATTACTCACCCTCATGCCGTTTCACACCCGTAAGACCTTCGTTAATCTTCGGAACACAAATTAAGATATTTTTGATGAAATCTGATGGCTCAGTGAGGCCTGCATAGCCAGCAATGACATTTCCTCTCTCAAGATCCATTAATGTACTAAAAACATATTTAAATCAGTTCATGTGAGTACAGTGGTTCAATATTAATATTATAAAGCCACAAGAATATTTCTGGTGCGGCAAAAAAAACAAAATAATGGCTTATATAGTGATGGCCGATTTCAAAACACTGCTTCAGGAAGTATTGGATCATTGTGAATCTGTGTGTCGAATCTGCTGTACGGAGCGCCAAAGTCACGTGATTTCAGCCGTTTGGCTGGTTTGACCCGCAATCCGATGCATGATTCAACACACTGATTTATTTATGCTCTGAAGCTTCATGAAGCAGTGTTTTGAAATCGGCCATCACTAAATAAGTCGTTATTTTTTTTGCCGCACCAAAAATATTCTCGCCACTTTATGATATTTGTTACAGCCGGCTCGTAGACTGTAACAAACAGGAGACCAGACGCGCCAATTCTTTGCAGAAAGCATTTATTTTACACAAGAAAAACATAAATATAATATAAATAAAGAATCGTTTTAGGGCCGGGCAGGACACTCAGCGTAACGCAGGCCAGCAAGCGCCATGCTGGAACCAGACGACCTTTCAACCAAAGCCCCCGCACAACTAGTCTCAGTGGCATTTAACTCCGCATCCAACGAGTGTCAGGTGTGTCGGCCACGCCCCCTCCAGACGGCACCTAAGAAATCACACACACCCAACAAGACGCACAGCGTAGACTGAGACGTCACACACCCCCCCTTAAAAAAAACCATAATGCAAAAACAATTAGTTAGATCAAAATTAGATCAATTATCAAACACCCATTTACATTCTACATTTATATTGAATAGGCTATATGACATCCATACAAAAACTCTGGAACCACTGATTAGAGACCAAGTCGTCCCCTTATCCCTTTTAACTCACCCACCAACCATCTTCATCCCCAGCAATCCGGATCCTGAAAGCAATTTAAGGTGATGGAGAAAAATAGTAGAGAGAAAAGTGAAAGTAGACTACATTAAGAATCAACCATTACGTGGCCGCATCAAATGCGCGAGATAATGCATCGGCCGTAACATTATCAACTCCTCTGATGTGTTGCACCTTCAAGTTATACGGTTGTAAAAATAAAACCCACCGCATCAACCGTTGGTTTGGGCTCTGTAGCGAATGCAAAAACGTCAGAGGATTATGATCAGAGTACACCAACACCTCCGCGCCTCCCCCCACATAAACATCAAAATGCTGGAGCGCCCAGATCATAGCCAAAGCTTCTTTTTCGATTACTGAATAATTGCGCTGATGTACATTAAATTTCCGCGAAAAGAAGCATACAGGATGATCCACTCCGTCTTGATCTGACTGTAACAAAACTGCCCCAGCTCCTACCTGACTTGCGTCCACTTGAATTTTAAAAGGACGGTCAAACTGGGGTGCCACAAGGACTGGGGATGTCGACAACAACAATTTCACATTGTCAAAAGCTCTCTGACAATTCAAAGTCCATTCGAATTTCGTAGATCCTTTTAACATATCTGTCAAAGGAGAGACAACAGTGGAAAAATTGGGACAAAAGCTCCGATAATAACCAGCGAGCCCTAAGAAACGCATCAGCTCCTTTTTGGTCAGTGGAGGAGGAAAACCTTCAATTGCCATAACTTTAGCTTGGAGAGGACGTACTTTACCCTGTCCCACCTCCTTCCCCAAGTACTTTACTGTGGCCTGGGCAAACTCGCACTTTGACAAATTGACGGTAAGACGCGCTTCAACCAACCGCTCAAACAATGCCCGTAACCGCTGCAAATGCTGCTCCCAATTATCACTAAATATAATAACATCGTCTAAATAGACGGCACAACCCCAAAACCACCCGATTCATTAATCTCTGGAAGGTTGCCGGTGCGTTTCGCAACCCAAAACTCATAACCGAGTATGAGTATAATCCTGATGGCGTGATAAAAGCGCTTACTTCTTGGGCACGTTTGGTTAACGGCACTTGCCAGTACCCTTTTAGGAGGTCCAACTTACTCACGAACTTAGATGCACCAACTTGGTCAACGCAGTCTTCCATGCGAGGAAGAGGAAACGCATCGGGCCTGGTTATTTTATTTAACTTACGATAATCAGTGCAGAATCTATACGTACCATCTGATTTTCGCACCAACAAGCAGGGCGATGCCCAGCTAGAGAACGAATGTTGGGCTATGCCATTATCAAGCATATACTGGACTTCAGATTCTAATACTTTTCGTTTCTCAACCGGGACACGATAAAAACGCTGCCGAATTGGCTGTGCATCACCGACGTCCACATCATGATGGATCAGATGCGTGCACGACGGCACATCTCCAAACAAACTGGGGAACTCATTCACTAAACGAATTAATTCGGATCTATGTCCACTAGACAGATGTTGCAATAAACTATCGAAATTCCCAAGCGTTTCAGAATTCCTCAGACGCGGCAACAACTCACCGTCTCCAGGTGCCTTAACACCCTCACTCACCCAAGGAGAATCCAAAGGCTTCTCCGCTGTGGCAGCAACGGAAACGGGACTTATCTTCAGCTCACTACTGCGAGAAAAATATGGTTTGAGCAAATTAGCATGACAAAGCTGGTTAGATTTTTTTCAATCAGGAGTAGCAATTATATAATCATGTTGCGAAACCCTCCGTACCACTGTATATGGACCAGAAAATTTTGCACAAAACGGAGATCCGGGATGAGGCAACAATACTAATACTTGATCGCCCGGACTAAACACACGACATTCCGTATGGCGATCAAACAGTCTCTTCATTTTCATCTGCGCCTTTATAAGATGTTCTCGTGCTTTTTGTCCTGCCAGAAACAAACGCCTACGAAACCCATTAACATAATCTGATAAGTTTTGAGGCGGTTCTTTGCTCCTTAATTCGTCCTGCAAAACTGCAAGTGGTCCCCGTACCGTGTGACCGAAAACTAGCTCATTTGGACTGAACCCCAAACTCTCCTGAGTCACCTCCCGAGCCGCAAGCATTAACCAAGGCAACCCATCCTCCCAATCCCTGTTCAGTTCAACACAATAAGCGCGTAACAGCGACTTTAGGGACTGATGAAAACGTTCCAGCGCCCCCTGGCTCTGAGGATGTCGCGCGCTTGACTGGTTGTGTTTTACCCCAAGCTGTTTTAGAATCTCCGCAAACATTCCGGACATAAAATTGGTACCTCGATCGCTCTGAACAATCTTCGGTATATCAAAAATAGAAATAAACTGCGTTAAGGCTTTAACCACAGCCCTAGTAGTGATCTTACGCAAAGGGTATGCCGCGGGATAACGAGTTGTTTGACACATAACTGTGAGCAAATATAAATTGCCCGATTTAGACGGAGGCAACGCCCCAACACAGTCAACCAGTATGTGCTCGAAAGGTTGATTTACTATAGGTATCGGACACAACGGTACAGGCTTTAAAATCTGATTGGGTTTACCCACTACCTGGCAAGTGTGGCACGTTTTAATAAATGCTGCGATATCTCTTTTAAGACGAGGCCAATAAAATTGCCGCAAAACCCGGTGATAAGTTTTTTTCACGCCCAAATGGCCCGCCACATCACCATGGGCAGCACCTAATACCGCCTCCTTAAACTGACCAGGCACTACTATCTGAATTATTGCCTCACCACCAGAATCCTCGTCTTGATGACTCCACTTTCTCAACAGCAACTCCTCCTGTAAAAAATAGCCATTTGCCACGCTCTCCACCTCCTCCGGCCGCACTACAGCAGCGAACAAAGCTCGTAAAGCAGGATCTTTCTGCTGCGCGGCTACCAAATCACTATGAGAAATGGGAGAGAGAACAGATAACCCAGGTACCTCAAGTTTAGGCATTTTTACACATTCAGACTTTAAGGAACGACTCATTGCGCGTGTTACAGCACAAGATACAAACAACTCAGGGAATTGACACTCCAATTCATCAGCTTGTTCTTTCAACGGAGTAAACGAAACTACAGGTGGAGGGACAACATCTCTCCACACCCGCCCCCCTGCCAAATTATTTCCCAAAATTACAGAAACACCACTCACAGGCAGTGATGGACGCACTCCTAGTGTTACCTCTCCTTGGACTAAATCAGATTTTAGGTTAACTTTGTGCAATGGAACTGACAAGATCTGCAGTCCTATTCCCCTTATCAACACATTTTTCCCCGCACTTGAGGCGGCAGAAAAAGGCAGAATAGACTCTAAAATGAACGATTCAGATGACCCAGTATCTCTCAAGATCCTAACTGATACTTTGTCAATATTATCAGGTAAAGACACAAAACCGTCAGTAATAAACGGAGCATAATCAGGATCAGTCTTTAGAGTTTTTAATTCAACAGAATCAGGGAGCATTTCTGAATTCACAGAAGTAGACAATGTCTCTACTAATAACGCAGGAGCAGAATTTACCTTTTTACTTCGCGATCTCAGCTTGCCCGCCAACACTGGACATTCATTCTTCCAGTGCCCCGTGTTTAAGCAATAATGGCAAACATTCACATCTGTTTTTCCACGCGCAAAGCTAACCGGCCTCTGAACAGGAGGCACATCAAATTTTCGTGAACGTTGCAGAGACAAATTTTCTCGGTGACTAATGCCACCACCTGCACGAGCATCAACAAATCCACTTTTATGGGTTAAAATAAATTCATCTGCCAATACTGCAGCTTCAGCAACCGTATTGGGTTTATTTTCATTGATATAGGTAGCAATGTTATCAGTAACGATGTTTCTAAATTGCTCCAACAAAATCAAATCCCGCAACTCCTCAAAAGTATTTACATTCGATGCGGCTCACCACCGATCAAAATGCACAGTCAGCTCCCTTCCCACTTCTACATGGGTCTGCCGATCCCCTTTTCGCCAATTCCTGAAGCGCTGGCGATACGCTTCTGGAACTAATTCATACACCTTCAAAATGGTAGACTTAACTTTATAATAATCCCTTCGATCCTCCACCGTAAGTGCCATATAAGCTTCCTGTGCTCTCCCTGTAATGACACTTTGAAGCATCACTACACGATCCGTAACCGGCCAATTACGTTCCTCTGCAATACTCTCAAACAAGGAGAAGAAAACGTCGGGATCACGCTCATTAAATTTTGGGAGCAATTTTAAATTACCTACCACATCGAATGCACGCGAGAAACTTTCATTCAGAGGTGCACCTTCAGAAGCTAATTTACCTTCACCGATCAATTTCAACCTTTGAATTTGTAATTCAAATTCCCTGGACAACTTTTCAGATTCCAACTGCTGAGTATGTTTAAGCTGTAATAATTCAATTTCGCGTCGTTTAAGCATATCATCCATTTTTAATCTTTCCAATTCAAATTCACGATCTTTAATTACCTTAGCCATCTCTCGATCATGTATTTGCTGCATTTCAAGAATTTCCTTTCTCTGATCAAACGATAAGCCTGAAAATATATCCACTGATTCTCTCGTCTTCCCAAAATCCGAAATGGACAAAATATTTTTCTCACTCAACTTTGCTTTCAAAGCGGCTTTTAACTCATTCTTTTTCAAGCGTTTATCTAATTCTGTAATCTCATAATGTTCCACAAGTTCCCACAATTGCCCTTTATCTAACGAATTTAATAATCCTTCAGAAGGAGCTTTAATAAAATCTCCAATGGATGCCATTCTTAAATTTCCAATTCACAGATTCACAGGCACACACAAAAAAATATGGTCAACACAGATGAGAAATAATTCATAATTCCCCTTGCTAAACTACGCCCATTCCACCCCACTATACTTCCTAAACCTAATCTTCATGCAACTCCCCAGAGTCGAGCGCCTTTAAACACAAATACCGCTGGCCGAGAAATGAGCAAATCTGCCCAATCCACAAACCACAGCCGTGTACTCAACCCAGGAGTCTGCACAAAAATAAAAAACAAAAACAACAAACCAACGCTAAGCGTTGCTAAAGCCTAACAGGGTAATGAATCAAATCTCATCTTGTAATCTACCCAGACTTACCTATGAAAATGTGAACAAACTGCTTTGATTATTGCGTCCGTCTCCTACCACTACCGATTTCTTTACCCCAAACACAATCAAATTAATCAAACGAAAATCATAATAACGTGATTAACGCATTAGCCAATTCAACGCAATTTACGGACGAGCCCCCATTTGTTACAGCCGGCTCGTAGACTGTAACAAACAGGAGACCAGACGCGCCAATTCTTTGCAGAAAGCATTTATTTTACACAAGAAAAACATAAATATAATATAAATAAAGAATCGTTTTAGGGCCGGGCAGGACACTCAGCGTAACGCAGGCCAGCAAGCGCCATGCTGGAACCAGACGACCTTTCAACCAAAGCCCCCGCACAACTAGTCTCAGTGGCATTTAACTCCGCATCCAACGAGTGTCAGGTGTGTCGGCCACGCCCCCTCCAGACGGCACCTAAGAAATCACACACACCCAACAAGACGCACAGCGTAGACTGAGACGTCACAATATTAATACTGAACCACTGTACTCACATGAACTGATTTAGATGTGTTTTTAGTACGTTTATGGATCTTGACAGAGGAAATGTCATTATTCCCTATAAAGGCCTCACGGAGCCATCGGATTTGAACTAAAATATCTTAATTTGTGTTCCAAAGATTAACGAAGGTCTTACGGGTGTGAAATGACATGAGGGTGAGTAATGAATGACAGAATTTTCATTTTTGGGTGAACTAACCCTTTAAATTAGTAGATCAGATTCAGCTTGCAAGAATGTGCACACAAGTTTTATTAAACTAAATCACAAACACATAGCTAGATAAACACACAGATATACACACATATCATTACGGAGTCTGCATGTTGTGAAGATTGAATATTACAACTGTGTGTTTGATTGCTCCAGACACTACATTTTGATAGTTTGGAAGAGTATGTTTCCCATCCTTGCTGGTCCTGCTCAGAATTTTCTATGCCCCAACTGGTTCCACCCACCTCTCCTATGTCTCCTATGTCTCCTATGGCTCGTACATAGTCTCTCTCCCACCTCCTCTTCCTGGTTCAGACAGTTCCTCTGTCCCACCTCTGCTGGTTCCCTTCAGTCCCTCGCTTCTTTAATTCCACTCTGTGAGGATCTGGCTAGGGTCTTTCGGTCTCCAGCTGTGCCCAGTCAAGAGGATCCCCTGGCTCCGCCTCCAACCACTGATCCTGTGACTCCACCTCTGTCCGTAGACCTGTTGGCTTTGCCTTGGCTCCTCCCTTGTCTCCACCATGGACCATCGTCCTTAAGGCTCCACCGGCTCCCCCTTGGTGCTGCGTGCACCATGGACTTATGTCTCTCCATCCCTTCTACTCCATCTGGCTCTGGATTCCCTCCGGCTCTCCCTTGGTCCTCAGTCACACCGGCTCCACCACAGTCCCCTGGCACCTTGGCTCCATCTCAGAAGCTCATCGCTGCGGCTCCTCAGTGGTCTCTGAAGCCATTATTGTGCTGTGTTCTCCATGGTTCTTCATCTGCTGACAGGTCACCACATCCTTCGGCTTCCTCTCCATTCATTGTTCCCCTAATGCTGACTACTAAATCTCCACCTAGGTCCTTACTCAATCATCTCTGCTGTGGATCCTTGTACTAGTTTGTACTAGTTGGCTCCCTAGGTTACTGATTATGTTCACCAGTCAATTGTTGTCTCCCAGTGTTTTTAAGCCCTAGTTTCCTGAGTTCATTTTTCACTGTTAGGCCCTGTCCCAAATGGCACCCTAAACTCTCACTGCTTTCCTACAAGTCCGCACTTTTGTGACATAACGTCGCTTTGACTGTCAGGAAGAAGTCTGCCGTGGAGCTTGGACCAGTGCAGGCTCAGCAAAAGTGTGCATCGAGGGCGCATATCGGCCGCAAAGGGGGCGCACCCTTCTGAAGACAAAAATTGACAAATGGGACACCCTACAGTCTCGTGGATATAAAGGACACACGAACATTGCAGCCATTGTAAGTCCACAAGACTGAAAGTATATAGAAGTGTGCCATTTGGGACAAGGCCATAATCGTCATTAGTTCATGTGGTTGTTTTGTTATCTTGATTCCTAGTTATCTCCTGCATGTTTGGATTTATCATTAAAGACTATATTGTTTGCTACTCCATCATTGTGCATTTTGAAACAGCCCCAGCATGACAAACTGGTGTTTTTGTGTGTTTAGTATGGATACAGTGGGAGTGAATGTGATTGAAACAGCGGCTCTAGGGAGACCCTTCCAGCTGGGGATGCTGTATGACTGCAGGAAAGATGCTCTAATACCAGGTACACAAACACAAAATCATCCAGTCTAAAACACAGGGTTCCCAACCTGGAGCTCCTACAACACTGCATATTTTCCATGTCTACTTTGTCTGGCATACCCATTTCAGGTCTTGGAGTCTCTACTAATGAGCTGATGACCTGAATCAGTTGTGTTTGATTAAAGAAACACTTTTTTTGAAAATAAGCTAATTTTCCAACTCCCCTAGAGTTAAACAGTTGAGTTCTACAGTTTTCGAATCCATTCAGCCGATCTCTGGTTCTGGCGGTACCACTTTTAGCATAGCTTAGCATAGTTCATTGAATCTGATTAGACCGTTAGCATCTCGCTCAAAAATGACCAAAGAGTTTCTATATTTTTCCTATTTAAAACTTCTCTTCTGTAGTTACATCGTGTACTAAGACCAGCGGAAAATGAAAAGTTGTGATTTTCTAGGCCGATATGGCTAGGAACTATACTCTCATTCCGGCGTAATAATCAAGGAACTTTGCTGCCATACCATGAGTGCAGCAGGAGCAATGATATTAAGCAGCGCCTCTCACAAATGTCTCCATGGTTGCAAGGTACGCTCCCTGTGCAAGCAGGGGGTCACAGGTGGTGTGTAATATCATTGCTCCTGCTGCACTCATGGTACGGCAGCAAAGTTCTTTGATTATTACGCAGTGCAGCTTCATTTCACTAGATAAAGCCCTTTGAAGCTGCACTGAAACTGTAATTTTGACCTTCAACCGTTTGTGGCAATTGATGTCCACTATAAGGGCATGAACATCTTCGATGACATGGGGGTGAGTAAATTATCAGGAAATGTTTATTAGAAAGTGGACTTTAACGAATGAAAAATGCTGCAAGTAAGTTGTATTACCTGTTCTCGCTGGTGTAACTTTGTATTGTGTGACATAGTCCAGCAAAGGCTTCTTTAGGGCGGGTATTACAGGAGTAAAATATGTAAAGCATTTTGAATTACCATTGTGTATGAAATGTGCTATAAAAATAAAATTGTCTTGCCTTAAATCATATCGCCCATGTAAAATGCTCTGCAGTACATTTTGTCACTTTAGAATATTAAGTTCTACTTCTGTAGTTATTTTGGTGAAAGTAACTCAAAAGTAATACAGAAGTAATGTAACGCATTACAATTCTAAGACGGTAATATTGTACAGTAAATAATTACTTTTAAATACCAGTAACAAGTAATCTATAATGTATTACAGTTTGGTAGTAACTTGCATAACAGGGAACCCCTGATTTAACACGTCTCTAGAGGGCGTCGATGTACTAACATTCATGTCAATGAATGTATGATGGGCCAGAGCCTTTAAAAATAGGATCACAAATTAGATATATTGGGAGTAAAAACTGTGTATTTTTGACAAGGAATCGATTATTTTTGTTATTTAAGGTTGGAGTGGAAAAAGTTTTATAGCTTATTTTATTTTCAGAGGTGAATAAATGTATCATATCATAAACAAAGTGAATGACTGTCAATGAATCAAGCTCTGTCAAAATGCTGAGGATGCACATCATTTATTATATTGATGTAAGTGGCCAGAGACCAATTACACTGAGTTATATCTCAAAGGAGAATGATCATGTATTCTCCAGTGTCTCACAACCATTGGTAGGGAAAGTGACCCTAATATCAATCAGTCAATGGTTATTTATAGAACACATTTAAACACAACTGAGGTTGACAAAAGTGCTCTACAAAGAATAAAAGAATCACAATGAATAAAATAAAAAGAAAGTAAAAAACAAGAGAAACCCAGAGAGAAACATTTTAAGGATTGTTAAAAGCCAGGGAGAATAAATATATTTTAAAGCCCATGTACCATTTTAAATAGTAAATAATGGTTGTACTGTATTAAACATTTTCCCTATTGCAGGAATCACACTGTGGGATCCAGAGAAGCTGCAGGAGAGTTTACGAGTCCGTTCCCAAATTAACACAGATTACAAAGTCATGGCTTCAGACTCTATTGAGGACAAATCATCCTTACTGAAGATTGATGGCTCTCTGAAACTGAGTGTTTTAGGTGGACTCGTCAGTGTCAGTGGAGCAGCCAAATATCTCGAGGACACAAAGAAATCTTTCAGACAGCAGAGACTGACCCTACATTATCATTCAACTAGCAGGTTTGAAGAACTGACCATGAATCACGTGGTACCTGAAAATATAGTTCATCATAAGGTGTTTGATAATGACACAGCGACACACGTGGTGACAGCAGTGCTGTATGGAGCAGATGCCTGCTTTGTGTTTGATAGAGAGGTTTCATCAGATGAGGAAATAAAGATAGTAGAAGGAGAAGCAAAAGTGGCCCTTGAGAAGCTCAAATACATTTCAGTAGATGCAAACATCAATCTGAAGATGAATGACGCTCAGAAGAATGCAGTCCAAAAATTCACATGCATGTTTTATGGCGACTTCCAGCTACCTTCTAACCCGACTTCTTTTGAAGATGCGCTGAAGGTTTTTACTGATCTTCCAAAACTGCTGGGAGAAAAGAAAGAGCTGGCGGTTCCTCTGAGAGTTTGGCTTCATCCTCTGGACAAACTTCTCTCAAGAGCTTCAAAACTTCAGAAGGACATCAGCATGGATCTAATCCTAGAAACTGAATCAGTGATTGAGAGTTTAAATACAACTGAGATGATTTGCAATGACCTTCTAGAAGATTCACCTGCTTCAACTTTTGCTGCATTTTATGATAAAATTCTGCAAATGAAGAAAAACTGCTCCAAATACAAAAAGAGCCTTATAAATAAACTCAGCTCTCTGCTGCCAAACATTCGTGGAGACGTGAAGAAGGAAACTGACCTGAATGATCTTCTACAAGAACATGATGAATCTCCATTCAGTGAAAGTGACCTTACAGAATGGCTGAAAGAGAGAGAAAGAGAGTCTGTGATCATTAAATCAGTCCTCAGACAGCTGAAGGATGCTGGTGCACAGGTAGAAGACAACATAGATCTGATCTTGATGGATCTGGAGGTTGAGAATCTGGTCTGTTACACGTTCACATCATTGAACTGGACAGATGCTCTGCTTCTTCAACAAAAGGCCTATCTGAATCCTTTAACAAAAGGAGAAACTGATGAGAACAGCCTTGATTCAGATCAAAAGAACTTGATTGATTCAAAAGACCGTAAACCAGCCAAGTTCATTGTGTCCTCAAAGGAAATGAAGAATAATCCAGGTTCCTGCATTCTGCTGTATGAAAGTGAATGTGATGAAGCTGTTTGCTTTATTCCTCCATCCAAACCAGCCTGTCCAATCACTGAAGAGGTCAAAGGTTATAGTGTGGTTCTGAAGGTTCCTCCATCATGTTCTTCTACAGTGGAGCTCAGATTACTGTATAAACGGAAGCAGGACACAGTCTGGAGATCTAAACCTGTGATGAAGGATGAAAACACAGTTACTCTGACTGATCTGAGAGCAGGAACTGAGTATGAGATCAAATGTGCAGCACTGGGGAAACTCAACTACACCGTATACAGTGACGTCATCAGCATCACCACAGAGGTATGATGATCATTCGTCAAAAACAACCTGTAGCTTTATGAGAATAAATAATAGATTTCTTCACATCTTGGATATAATTTGTCTCATTTTGTTAATTAGTATCAAATTCTTCTTTCAGGGAAGGAATCGGTCTGTTATGGGTGAGTCTTTTTTCCCCTCAAAATTTCAGTATTGATTCACTCTCTAAAATAAAATGAATTGCTTTTATTAGTCACATGTGCGAACACATTGGCTCTCTGGTCTGTTTATTTTTGGAAAGTAATTAATGTCTCCACCCAGTATTTATACAATTGATGTGTTGTTAACATCATCATGGCCAATTAAGTTCAATTAGTTCAAACCACTGAATGTAATTCAACTCTGTCATTCAACAACTAACATTGACATCATTCATCTCATCATACATCACATTAAACATTATTCTACATCAAGCACAAAGAATGAAGAATCTAATGATTGAATCTGGGGATACACCATCATTAATCAACAGATCTTCACATTTTAGATGTCAAATGTCCCTTTCCAAAATGTGTTTTGAACATCTTGAAAGTGTTTTGAATATACTTTCAGAACAGTGTGACAGGTTTCATATTTTAAACTTTGTTTTTTTGTTTTGTTTTTTGTTCACCCCATAGACTTATTCTGTAAGGGTTTTACTCTACACACATTTTGATGTGAAAGCTTGACCAATGTAATGTAAACTTGCAAATACACAAGGGCAGTAAATTTTCCTTCAGATGTTTGAGCCATTAAAAGTCATCAGTTTAACAAACAAAGATTTTCTTCAAGCTGTTGTTCCACCATTACAGTAACTGAGACACTGGCTATGGAAGAGTGTTTCATTGACTTTCATAGCTTAGCTTTTGTGTTCATGTACTTTAGTTGAATATCCTCAATTAAGCCATGTGAATGTCGATTTGAAAACCTTAAAACAGGAAACTTCATTTTAAACTTTAATTGATCTGACACGGCTAGAGCTGAACACTAATAATGTTTCTTGTTCAAGAATACTGTGGCTTGATAAATCAAGGGGCGACCAGCTACTTGAACGCAGTCCTGCAAACCCTCTACATGACGCAGGAATACAGGGAAGGTGTAATGAGGTAAAGAAAAAAATAACTCGTTTTATTTTGTTGTGACTACAAATACATCAACAGGGCTGGGGAGTAACAAAATACATGTAACGACGTTACGTATTTAAAATACAAAATTTGAGTAACTGTATTTCGTTACAGTTACATTTTAAATAGATGGTAATCAAATTACAGTTACATTCAAAAAGTATTTTAGATTACCAAAGTGATTACTTTGAATTTTAATGTCATTTATTTCATTTAATAGGCTATTAACGTAAGCTGTTTGATGATTTGTAACCAACGAGCCAATGTTGATGATTCTCCGACTCTGTCTGTTTAAAAAAAAAAAAAAACAAAAAAAAACGCACGCAGCCTGTTCAGATCAGCAACCTGCAGAGTGCTTCAGACATGAGATCGCACGCAGAAAATGGACGGGAGAACAGGGCATAACGCATTTCTCTAGTGGAAATTCAAAGACAGTTTTACTTATAAACATGAAAAAGGACGTATACAGTAACATCATAGTGCAATGCAAGCTGTGTCTACCTGCAACAAAACTTCTATCGGCTTCAAAGGATTCAACATCTGAAAAAGCATCTTGACGTAGGCCTAAGCTGTTCTTGGTCTTTGAAAATGTGATTTTCCTTATTTACTCCTTATTTTCCTATTTGAGTTTTATATGGTTATCATTAGCCTACGGTTAATATTTATAAGAATTTATTAGGTCTTTGAAAAATATCTCAATTTTATTTTAGAAAGCCATTTTCTTGGTGTACTTTACAGAGAAACTTTAAATCCTAATAATTCACTCCAAATGTTTAGGTAACTTAGGCCTTTATGGCGCGTACTCGAGTTCATGATCAAAAATAGAGATGGAATAGTCCACTGGTCATAAATCCAAAGGTTTTTAGTTTTATTTTGGTCTATCTTTATTCCGGGCTTGCAAACAAACTGCTCTGTAATAATTTCCCAAAATTTCAGGAAATATTTATTAAGTCTGTCAACAGGAAGTTAACACAGGCACACGCTGAATACGGACACAAAGAGGAGAACAGACGCGCTAGCAGAGGAAACACTGCACCATGCACAAGCTCACTGCTCGCCAAATATAGGAAGAATAATATAAATATTAAATTGGGGTTGATATGAATGTATCTCTGAAGGGAACTGACTTCAGACAAGTTTTGATGGTTTTTCCCCTTATCTCCAGCGCAACTGCTTTGTGTATGTAGTGGTAACCATGGAAACGCTATATCACTGCTCTTCCATAAGCG
This sequence comes from Megalobrama amblycephala, assembly GCF_018812025.1. NCBI lineage: Eukaryota > Metazoa > Chordata > Actinopteri > Cypriniformes > Xenocyprididae > Megalobrama > Megalobrama amblycephala. The sequence continues at coordinate 176,030 of NW_025953370.1, forward strand.
CCACCTACTGTCAGAGAGTGAATTTACATTTCATTCAGTCCGTCTGCTGATTGTGTTTTGTGCAGGTGTCTTATGTAGCATAATTTCACAAAGCTAAAGTCAGACCATGCTGTTTTTTCTATTAATCTTAAAATTATACAATAATTTAAATGAAAAACAACTGAACATGCTCATGTTCATAACATCTTTGTTGGGACTGTGATAAAAATGCAGTGTTTGCCTCTAATATCAAAGAGCTACACATATTTTTTGAACAAATAAACAACAAATAAATTTGCTTTAAAAAAAATGTGCAACCAGTATCAGAATCGGCCAATTTGCTTCTATTGGCCATGAAAAATCAAAATAGGTGCATCACTTTTTTTTTTCCGCTGTTTGTTGTTTATATGGTTAATATTAATGCAGCTATCAGTGCACTAAGGTTAAATATTAGTATAAACATATTTATACTAGGGATGGTTCACACAAAATTATCATATTTTTTCCCAAACCTGTAAAATGTGGTGGTGGAGAGATGCAAAAAACTTTTGAGAAACTGTAGGTGAGTCAGCTTTGAATATATGCCTTCTCTCGAGATTATTGGGTAGATCATTTCATTTCATTTTCTTTATAAACATTCTAAATGTTACAAACAAACTTTGTTAATAAAATAATTTAAACCACTGTGTCAGTTCGACTCTATACACCAATAAAACAACCTATATTATTAACAATATTTTATTGTTGTTATTTAATATATTGTTATCCCTCTGATGCACACCTTTACAAATATAATTTAGGAATGATATCAATAGTAGTAATTATATGGATGTGATCTTAAAAGAAACAAATATTTTCATAATTTGTTTATCAAGATATTGAAATTCATTACCAACACATAGGTTATGTCTAATAAAAACTTAAAACAGAACATCAAGTTAATATGGTCCTTTGTGTGAAGTATTTCAAAATATTCCAAAGTATTTAGATTGTTACTAAACTTGAGTAATGTAACAAAATACGTTACTGATTACTTTTTAAAGCATGTATTTTGTAATTTGTAGTGAAATACATTCTAAAAGTAACCTTCCCAACCCTGTACATCAAACATGTAATGCATTTAATGTTTAGACTGGAGAGAAGAGAAGAGCTGAAGTCACTGTTTAATAAACTAGACAAAGAGCCTCATCCAGTTTCAACAGCCGGGATCTCAAAGAGCCTCGGCATCACAGACGGTTGGTCCTCAAAAACTCTTTTTGTAAGTTTTGTCAGATAATAAATGTTGTTTAGATGTTTTATTATATGTTTGTTATCTGATTCCATCCCATAAAAACAGTTCATGAACACAAAGATGCAGAAAAATATCTGAATTTGATTCTGAGGAAGACTCCTGAAGCTTCTGAGGTAAATTTAACTTTCTTCAGGTTCATTCTGTCACTTTTGACTGTCAAATGTTTGCGTTGGTTTCTTATTATGACTATTTAATTAGTTACTGAATGATATCAACTAACTGTGCATGCATAAGTTTCTGATTCACAATGCACAAAGACATTTGAACAACTGAGGATCTGAATGTCTGAATGCAGACACATGGTCTTAGTGAATTTGTGTACTTGACATTACAATGAAATGAGAGTTTAAACATCAGCTGTTTCATTGAATCAATTTGTTTAGAATTAAAATTATTAAATGTCTAGCAAGAGTCTCATATGAAGAACAGTGATCATTTTAAAACCTATCTGTATTATAATTAATATGGCTGCAAAACCACTGGATTTGGCAAATCTTGACAAGGTAATTAAAGCATCTAAAGGTTATTAATGAAGTCTTGTTTTGACATTCTGCAGATTTTTAAGGTCAAAGTGAAGAAAACTGGTACATGCAGTTCATGCAAGAAAATGACATCAGAACAGAGCGATATCTTCACATTGATGATCTATCGTACACAATCAGATCATGTGGTAAGATACTGCTGTTCAGTTCTGACTTTTTTCTTAATTATTTTTTTAAAGGGGTGGTTCAGTGGTTTTTTTCTAGGCTTGATTGTGTTTTTGGGTCACAGTTTAACATGTCTTAATGCTTCGTTTTTTTGAAAACGCTGTATTTTTCATATATTTTATCTTTATTCTACACCTCTGTTTCCACTGTCATATGAACTGTCGTTTGACTTCCTGCTTCTATGAAGCCACTCCCTATAAAATGCAGTGTGATCAGATTGGTCAGCAGGTTGGTAACTGGCCCAGTGTATCGTGATTCGCTGAAGCGTCTGGAAACATCACGCCCCTTACCATTCATTGTTTCGCACTTTGGTTGAAATGTAAATAATGGCGTCTATATTGCTGTATCAAATCGAGCCGAATCAGACCCAGATGAAGAGGGTCAAGCAGAACTTCTGCAATCGCGGCTTTTAAAGGACGTTTATGAATGGTATTTCATTTAGTATTTGTGTCACAGTGTTTAGATGCTGTCACTGCTGTTTGATAGCTTTCAATATACAGTTTCATCTTTATTAAAGCTTTACTGTAGCCGAATACATGACTGAGTATAGCATTTTTGTAAAGGTAGCGTTTAATTTATAGCATGAACAACTGTTTGTCTATGAACATAGAAGTTTGTTGGTGTTTGTAGAATTTAGCTAACTGGCTAGCAAAGCAAAAACGCATTGCTCTTTGTACATGTCCTTGATGTAGCAACAGAACTATACATATAAAAGACATGCACAAACAATAAAACGTACTTACAGCTTGAAGCCAATAAACAGCAGCTTCTGCTTTTAAAGTGGGAACTGCTTCATCTTTCAGTAAAAGCCTTTGCGTAAATCCAGCACTGAACTCGTGTAGATTCTGGAAGCTGTCTGATTATTATAATGGGCTCTATTATCTATTGACGCATCGCGTCGCTCGCGTCCGGTGTACACAACTCTTCTGCTTTCATTATGCCGTGCCACATGGCCTCACCCACTTTGTTGCATGTTCCCGGGGGCGTGTTTTGAAGGGTTTATGATGTCACCAACCCGGGAAGAAGCTCGTTGTAGTCCAAACCGGTTGTTTTTATAGGCATTAAACTGCCATAACTTTAAAAGACAATATCTCCGTTTGCATTGAACTTTCAGCGCTGTAACTTTGCAGATTGCTGCTCAAGCAGCAACATTACACACTAACTAAAGTTAAAAAAGTGAAATCGCATTTAACCACCCCTTTAATATTCCTCTTGAATAGTAGAAGTCTATAAGGACTGATGTTTTGAAAACTGTCTCAGAGCATCTTCAGACTGAGGTGGCTAAAAGTCATAAGTTTTGATTAGTTTGGCCTGTTTGACCTATTGTCTGGTCATCTTTATTTCACTTGGTCATATACACTGATACCATATCAGCCAGAGTCCATAGTACCATTTTTAGTTTCATTGCAAACCTACTTTTTCAAACATCTCCTACAGCGTTCATCAGGGGTCGTATAAATGCTAAAGTAGCTCCTAAACCCAGGATAGCTTATAAGCCCTCCTTCAGACCTCTAAAGCCCTGTCCCAAATTGAATCCCTAGCCCTCGCAGTCTTCCTCCGAGTCCACACTGGCCCTGTCCCAAATGGCACACTTCATGTGCACAGCACACTTACAGTCTGTCTTTGGACTTGTGCACTTACAATGGCTGCTGTATGCATGTGTCTGTTATTTCCACAAGATCGTAGGCAGGGCCAGATTAATATATGGGCTAGGTGGGGCTGAAACCCCAGGGCCCGAGCATGGAGATTGGCCCGTAATTGGCCGAGGGAAGAATTGACTGGCCATCAGGAGCACCTGAAATTTTCCTGGTGGGACGAATGGCAAAACCCCACCACGCCTCTACTGGCGCTACCTGATTAAACCGTGCACGCATCCAGCAGTCTCAGCGTGAGAGCGGCTGGACCGTCCCATGCACAGCTCATGTGTCGTGCTGCTCACATGACCAGCTTCGGCCAATAATGAGTCAGCGTTCTGATGTAGAACCTGGAAGTGCTGGATGTAAATAGTGTATGAGAATGACACAATACAATGTTTAAAAATGAATGGGTTTTCATTTTTGGGTGAACTAACCCTTTTAATGAGAAAACGCCTGCCCCAGTCCAGCTCTGGTGATTTCTCTCTTCTAGAGCCAGAATGAGAAATTCTAATGATGGAAATATTTATATTAATGCGTTTATGCTGGTCATGTGTTGAGCCTGGAATATTTACATATAGGCCTACCTACTGTTAACATGGAATATCCAGCATATACTCATTGTATCACTGTGCGTTGGAGATTTGATTTTTTAGATTTTCACGTGACCTGTGGAAATTAAGCTTCGTTACCTCACTGACACACATCACGTGCCGGGCTCAAATATAAAGCTTGTGGATTGAGCTGTCATACTCACTATCCATTTAGTGCATTATAATTATATCGGTCATACCTATATGTATGTAGCTTTTCCTAAATTTATATACAAATAAACCTTACAATGACATCCCAATGAACAATACATCTGAATGACACAGTTGATGTAGGAATTTTTATTGACCACCAGATGGTGAACTAGAGCACTGTGTCAAAAGCTTTAAGCAGTGTTGCCACATTGGCACAGGTGTAAAGTATTTGACTAATTCATTCAGTTGTACTCTGTCCAGGTGTGTTTGTGCCATTCAGATTGAGTGGATTTGCACACACTGCTGAAGGATGCTGGAGGGATAAGTAGATATTGTCCTTTAGTAGGGGTGACCCTGAATAGTCGACGATTCGAATCTTCGATAAGAGGAGCCTGATTCGACTACCAATCTCACAGTCGAATCGTCGCAGAGTAGGGCTGTGAATCTTTGGGTAGACAGCGATTCAATTCGATTCACGATTCATAGGAGTTCGATTCGATTCAAGAACGATTTTTGCAAATTCAGAACGATTCGATTCGAGACGATTCACATTAAAATTCGATGCGATTCGATTCATTCGATTCGATTCTGCATTTTAATATGCATTTATAGGGACATTGAAATGCTTCCCTTAACATGTCTTAGTCAGGGTGTGAATTACACAGTGGCCTTCAGGGGGTCAGAGAGTAAGGGCAAAAACAAACAAACAAACAAACAGAAAAACCCTTTTGTCTATTGTTAATGTTGGTTCATGTTAGTTCTCAATGATGCTACATAACTTTATTTTAACAGCCTATAAAAACTGGCATTTGTGGAAATTTACATAAGCCAAAACTTTAAAAGGGCTTTAAAAGTATTTTTAGGCCTAGTTCATGTTAAATATAGTGGAGGATAGTGTTAAAGGCTACACGACCTTATTAAACTGTTCCAGGTACATTAAACATACTAATGCTGTCGGAAAGTCATTTTATTTGAAGCTGTAGTGATGTCATTTCCTTTCCGAGCGCATCACATCCTCATTCCCGACTCCGCATTCTGTGGGATGGTGGCTCGCGTGTGCGTAACCTAATCGAAAGTAAGTTTCATCCTGCACTAAGATGCAGATATTGCCATCGGATTTGTTTAGATGTTGTATACTCTCACCTGTTTTCATGTAACGTATATTATACGCATGGTTGATACTTCCGTGTGTATTTCTTTAGTTAATAGGTATCCCGTGACTATGTTATAATCCTTGTTAGACTGGAGATTGTTTCCTTTACATTATTTCAGCCTTAAACTGTATTCTTGAGTGTTATATTTCAGTTCTTATGCCCTTTAGTCCTACTGCAAAATCGTGTTTAGCCTCTGTGTCGCTGTCAGACGCACCTAGAGTGTAATTCGACACTTCCTGGCCATGCGCCCCTCAGGTGCTGAGCGAATGGGGTGCAGTTGTGCTCACTTCCACTAGAGGGAAGCGAAGACCACCAAATCCATTTAGTATTCCTACTTTGCCTCATTAGTTGTTTATGACTCCTTTCAGGTTATTTGACCAAATTATTATATTTCAGTATTCTGATTCAATGTTTATTATTACATTGGATATTACTGTATACCTTTGTACATAATTTTATACTTTGTACATTGTGATTAATATTATTTCATTCTTTGTTTCTTTTATAGACCACACACATACACACACCCCACATATATACCTCTTTGTACATCAATGCTTGTACCCAAACTACAATATTAAAGTTTGCTGGAATAATTTCTCCGTGCCCTTCTCTCTGACCGGAGCCCTGTCAAAGGAAACTGCCAGACCAGTATTATCCCCTACAGAGTGTCTGACTCTATCACAAATGCTTACATGGAGAGACTATCATGCACTTTCCCAACTAATCTTAAACTAACTTTTCTTCACGGAATAGTTATAAAAGCCATCTTCGTTCTCTTTATATGGAACATTTTCCTTATGGTGATTCTGAAAGAAAACGCGCTGGGTTTCTACTGTTGCTGTAGTAATGAGCGCAACTTTAACGTGCATCTGATTGATAAACCGCGCGCTCTTATGTCAGTGTTGTTAATGTTGTAGTTATTTCAGCAGTTTCCTCGCACATTCAGTTTAATGACATTAAGTTCATCATTTCATTTATCATTCATTGAACTGTGCGTATGCATTTAGACACTTACATTATGTGTTTGCTCCGATCATGCAATAAATGAAACTGCTCAGGTAATGTCAATGAACCATTTCCGACTTTTCCACGCAATAAAAGCGTTTTATTTCAACAGTAGTGACGGCGCAATGACTTGGCAGCTTTATCAATGGCTTGAGCAGTCTGACTCAGGACTATTGTTGTCTTAATAGAGAACTGTCATATGATCATGTGAACAGCAGTGGCCGTCCTGAGGAGAGCTCAAACGTGGGCTACGAACTGAGCGCGAGCGCAATCCAGTGAGAGGCGGTAAAGTGCAGCCGCGCATGTCTGTGAAGGAGAGCTGTGAGGGCGAATGATGGCGCACAACGTCTCCATCAATTCGCGCATGTAGTAATTCAATGTTTATATATTTTAAAGCACTGAATCACTATAGAATCGCGATTAATCCGATTCTTTACATTTTACATCGATTATCGGCCGAAATAAACGATTCACGATTCAAAAAACATGTTTCAAGATCGATGCATATGCATCGTCAGGAATTATAATCGATGCATCGAGAAAACGAGTGAATCGTTACAGCCCTATCGCAGAGATGAGACGAGATATGGGGGTGCTCAATATCTGATTTTACATAGACATACCGGTTCTTTCCCAATAGGTTAATATACAGCCTATTATGTTAATACTATAAATAAAAATGTGAAAAGAAAGAAGCTTTTAATAAATATTTTTTAATGTGTGTGAATAAATCCAACCTGTGAACGATTTAAGTTTCACTTCCATGATCCGTGACCAGCAGATGAGCATCTTCACGGCAGGGATTAAATCTTCAACAATGTCTGGGATAAAGTGTACAATTGGATGCACTTTGAAATGGTAAAAGATGATCAAAAAAACGTATGATGCAAGTTGTGCCAACAGCTCATGTCCTAGAACTCAACAACGACAAACACTGCGGCGCGCTTCTGCCGGCCAACGAGCTGACTATAGCGCGCTATTGAAAAGACTCAAACGGACACAGGCAGATCGCGTGGAAGACTGGATTTTTCTCTCTCAATTAGGTAGGGTAGATACAAATGATTTCAAACTATTTCAGCCGGATGTAATTTGATTTTTTGGATGCTGTTAATGTTTAGCTAAAAAGACTGCCACTCCAGTTTAGCGTTTATTGTCTCTGCAGTTAAAAAGACAAGTTGACAATTCTAGCTTTACTTTCGTTATTTTAATAATTTCTTTAATTTTAATTTATTAATTGATCACTCTGGGTTATCTAATTTAACTATTTCTGGCTTGTGTTTTGAATATATGTTGCCCTGCACTTCAGGCATTTTGCATTTTTTTAAGTAGGCTATTTTCATTTATTAGAACGGTATATTCTGTTCTAATTCAATTGTGTAAATTAATGTTTGATAAAAAAAAATTATAATTTTATTTATTTATTTATTTATTTATTTATTTATTTATTTTATTTTTTTTTTTTGGTGCATCAATGTTGCTGTAGATTAGTTAAAGCTTGCTCGCACAGGCAATTTAGCCGATGTAATTAGATTTGCCAACATATGAAATGTATATCTATCTGCAGTGTGGCCTTTCTGCAGTTATTAATATATATATATATATATATATATATATATATATATATATATATATATATATATATATTTTAAAGTTTATTGATCCAAAATGTTTTTATTCATTTTCTTCTATATCTTTGAGAGTGTTCTGTACATCGTGGCTGTGAATGTTTATCCACATTGCCTTTCATTTGTTTAAAAAAGATAAAATCATTGTCAGTTTCGTCTATCACTTGACAGGCAGTTTGGTTGGTTTATTAGAAAGATGTTTCTCTGTGCTGTGTGTGAAAGAAAATAAAAGTTGTCTTAAGCCGCGGATAGACTATAGCCAGGCCTTACTTCATTTTCCATGTCCCGCTCCATCTCGTGCACAGTTCAGCGCGCGGACCTTTCAAAGTCTTACTCTCCTCACTTTTCTATCTAGTTACTTAATTGTTTATTTTGGTTATTTAAAAGATTTTTTTTTCTTCTTTTTTTTGCTCTTTCCCTTATTATTTATTTATTTAATAAATTACATTTATTTGTTTTTCAATCTTGTCTCTTTTTTCTATCTTCTTTTTTCCTCTTCTTTTACTATTATTATTATCATTATTATAATTTTTTCATTGTATGTCATTGTCTTGCTCTAATAAGAAAAAAAAAACTGAACAGTATTTTATACAAGTTTTATTTTTTTCTAAAACAAGACAAGTGTAGCGAATTACAGGTATCTAATCAATTAGCTCAAATATAAATTAAATATATCTAAAACTAAATCATAACGTGTTATGATTAACTATAATATAGATCGACTCGAGTGTTACGTTACAGAGGGGACGGACACAGAGAATCACAGGTATGGTTGTTTATTGAGCCAGTAAGAGGTAACAGAGGTGCAGGTAAAGTGAACAGTGCAGTGAAGATGATACTTGAGGTGACCGGTGATGATGATAGTCTTTTCTGGTTGCAGATGGAATGAGTCTTGGAATGATTGGAGCTGGAGATCGCTGGAGACAAAGGAGCACTCACACAGAGACGATGGATCACACGAGGAGAACAGGATACACTGGAGACAGGTAAGTAGATCACGGAGAGTCCTTAAGGTAAGCATACACGTAAGTATGATGCAAACGAGACCGGACATGGAGTGGTGTGTGTGAGTGCTCTTTGTAGTGGTGCTGATGGGGTGATTAATGACGTGCAGGTGGCGGTGATCAGTATTCCGGTGATTGAGTGCGTTGTGATTGGTGGACGGTGGAGCCTGACGTGTCTATGACAGTACCCCTCCCTCCACGGCCCGCTCCTGAGGGCCGAGGACCCTGACGTCGTGGTGGTCGTCCTCTTCCACGCGGGGCAGGTCTGTCAGGGTGGTTGTCGTGGAAGGCCTGAAGCAGGTTTGGATCAAGGATGTCGTTTCTGGGAACCCAAGAGCATTCTTCAGGGCCATAGCCTTCCCAGTCCACGAGGTATAGTTCTTGATGAATCGACGGTAGAAGTTGGCAAATCCAAGAAAGCGTTGAAGTTCTTTGATTGTGGATGGTACTGGCCAGGTTTTGATGGCTTCCACCTTCCCCTCATCCATCCGGATGCCACTGTGGTCAATTATGTAGCCCAGGAAATGTACAGATGACGGGTGGAAGGAACATTTCTCTGCTTTCAGGAATAGGTGGAACTGGCATAGACGTTTGAGGACCTCCGCAACGTGTTGGCCATGTTCGGCCAGGCTCCGGGAGTAGATGAGTATGTCGTCGATGTAAACCAACACGAACTGGTGAAGGAACTCCTGGAGCACCTCATGTATGAAGTCCTGGAATACGGAGGGGGCGTTGACCAGGCCATATGGCATAACAAGATATTCATAGTGGCCGGTAGGTGTGATGAAGGCGGTCTTCCACTCGTCCCCCTCGCGTATCCGGATGAGGTTGTACGCGCTGCGGAGGTCCAGTTTCGTGAACACAGTGGCACCGCGGAGATGTTCCAGGGCTGCTGGGACGAGAGGAAGGGGATAACGGAACTTGACTGTAATCTTATTGAGAGAGCGGTAATCAATGCAGGGCTTCAAGCTTCCGTCGTTTTTAGCCACAAAGAAGAAACTCGAAGCAGCAGGGGAAGTAGACGGGCGGATGTAACCTTGAGCAAGGGCCTCTTTGATGTATTCCTCCATGGCCTTCTCCTCCGGGATGGATAGAGGGTAGATCTTACCCTTGGGCACTGGCTCACCCGGAAGCAGATCGATAGCATAGTCCCATGGCCGATGTGGAGGCAGCTTGGAAGCTCTCTGTGGGCAGAAGACGTCACTGAAGGGGGTGTAACAGTCTGGAATGTCGATGGAGCGTTTCTCAACTGGACTCTCGATGGAGGTGGTACAGATGGAGAGATCTTCAGATGGAACTCGAGGAATGGGCAGTTCGGAGAAGCAGTGTGAGAAACAGGTTTCGCCCCACTTCAGGATCTCGCCGGTTTTCCAGGAGATAGTTGGATTATGCTGCTCCAGCCAGGGACGCCCCAGAACCACATCAGAGGTGGATTCCTCCAGAACTAGCAGATGTATTTCCTCAAGATGTAATACTCCAACCCGTAGTTGAATGGGACCCACTACTCGACGGACGTGTCTGCGGCTGAGGGGTTTGCCAGTTATGAAGTGGATCTGGTAGACAGTCGGAGAAGGCGAGGTCTTGAGCTGGAGTTGCCGGCAGAGGGCACCAGAGATGAAGTTGCCGGCTGACCCTGAATCGAGGAGCGCCACCACTGGAATGGAGACATCAGCAGCAGTAAGGTAGACAATTGTGGTGAGTGGTTTCATTTTCTTAATAGAGGGAATAATGGCACTCACCATGGGACGAGGAGGACGAGTGGGGCATGCAGAGATAACATGCCCAGGAGCACCGCAATAGAGGCAGAGGTTCAGGGTCAGCCGTCGTTGACGCTCAGTAGGGGTGAGTCTGGAATTTTCCACATCCATAGGTTCGTTGGCTGGTTCTGGAGGGCTGACGGGTTCGGATCGATGGAGGAGGGTGTTGGAGAGTGACTGGCCCTGGTGTTCTTCGATACACGCCTGCGTACGAGTGGCACAGCGGATGGAAAGCTGGATGAACTTCTCAAGGCCGATGGAATCCTCGTATTCAGCGAGATGCAACCGCACCCGAGGCTCCAGTCCTTGCCGGTAGGTGGTAATCAGAGCTTGTTCGTTCCATCCACTGATAGCAGCTAACGTTCTGAATTGCAAAGCATAATCACTAATAGACATAGAACCTTGTTTCAGATTATACAATTTCTCACCAGCAGAAGAGTCTGAGATCGGCTTGCCGAACACTTCCCAGAAATGGGATACGAAAGATGAATATGACCATGTAACTGGACCGTGTTGAGACCAGATGGAATCAGCCCATTTCAAAGCTTTGCCACTCAACTGTGAGATGATGAATGCTATTTTAGAGGTGTCATTCGGGTAGAGGTGCGGTTGCATTTCCAGGACCAGTGCTCATTGCAGGAAAAAATTTCTGCAGTCCTCTGCAGATCCAGAGAAGGGCGCTGGCTTGGCCATGGGACTGGCGGTGAAGGAGGAGGTGGCTGTGTTGACGGCTGTGAGAGTAGGTGATGGTGGAGGTGAACTGGTGGTGAGAGTGCGGCGTAGAGCACCACAAGTTCTTGGAAGGAGTCTGGTTGACTCATACTGGCTCTACTGTGTTGGTCCGGTCTTCTGTTACGTTACAGAGGGGACGGACACAGAGAATCACAGGTATGGTTGTTTATTGAGCCAGTAAGAGGTAACAGAGGTGCAGGTAAGTGAACAGTGCAGTGAAGATGATACTTGAGGTGACCGGTGATGATGATAGTCTTTTCTGGTTGCAGATGGAATGAGTCTTGGAATGATTGGAGCTGGAGATCGCTGGAGACAAAGGAGCACTCACACAGAGACGATGGATCACACGAGGAGAACAGGATACACTGGAGACAGGTAAGTAGATCACGGAGAGTCCTTAAGGTAAGCATACACGTAAGTATGATGCAAACGAGACTGGACATGGAGTGGTGTGTGTGAGTGCTCTTTGTAGTGGTGCTGATGGGGTGATTAATGACGTGCAGGTGGCGGTGATCAGTATTCCGGTGATTGAGTGCGTTGTGATTGGTGGACGGTGGAGCCTGACGTGTCTGTGACAAAGAGGGAATTATGCACATATATTGTGAATTAATTACAACAGATTATAATCAATTACATATATGATTAGTTCTAGTTTAATAGTTGTTTGAGAAAGACTATCCTAGTTTGTCCAGCAAACCATCAGTTTTCTCACAGACTATTATAAAAGAATGTTATTCTCTGGCCACGAGAATAACTTCCTCTTATAGCATTAAAGCGTAAAGCAGTGTTGCTGTATCAAACGTAGAAGTGACTTGGTTTTCTGAATGAACAGCAGAACAATTGAGCGTGAATATAATGCATTTAATATATGAAACTATGAATACAGAGGTTATACGGCTAAATATACACAAATAATACACATGTATAGAAAACAAAAGTCAAGTCAAGAAAACAGCTCAGGTGATGGCAAAATGGCAAATTACAAACAGTTAAAACCTTTGAGAGCAGCAAGGAAACTCAGTTTACACAGAGCTTAAAGCGCGTGGAAAGAAGTTGTTACTTGCATAAGTTCAGATGCTGTAGTTTGTAGAGTTTCAGTGCACACGGTTTGGCGATTGGTCCTTTTCCCGGCGGGATTTTCAAACAAGGTTTTAACTTAAGAGTAAAATAACCAGAAAAGAAAGAAGAGAGAGTCCGTCTCCTAGGTGATGGAGGATGACGAAGGCTTGACAACAGAGAAACTTGTGCGACAAAGAGACTTTGGCACAGTCAGATTTTGAGGATAAATGTACATACAATCTCCATGCGTGTTTGTGTGTGTGTGTGTGTGTGGGTTTGGCGATGTCTGGAATGCGGCCGCATGGCTTGCAGTAATTCGATCTGAGTTGACCACAATCGTTTAAAGTCATGATGGAGGGAATCGGAGATCCATCGCCCCTGCCTTAAAATGTGTCAAGTGAGCTGTTAATGTCCACCAGGCCGGAGCCAATGTGAGATTTACAAACAAAAGTTCAAGGAGTTAAAACTTAAAGTTTATAGTTGTCTTGCTAATTTGATCCTGTGCAGACCTTACACAAGGATAGTGAAATTTTTAGCAATGTAATGTGATGGCATCTATAATCATATTTTCCTAATGTCTTGTGCCGTTAAACATGGTGTCATGTGATATGAAAATGATATGCAGATGAGGTTATGCATAGTAAAACTAGGCATGGTAAGCTCCATATATGGAGATTTCTGGGAGGAGACGGGCAGAGATTCATGTATGCACAATCTTCTGCTGACTGAGTTTTATAAAATTAATTTTGCGCAGGTTCTGGCGTACACATGGTTTTATAATTCTGAATATTTTTGTGCATACAGAAAATCTGGCTTTTTTCCGAAATCTACGGAAAGTTTTATACATGAGGCCCCTGGTGTTTTCACTCTAATGTCTTTATATTTAATGTCTTTATGAACTTATATAGTAAGCAACTCCATAAATTAGCTTAAGAGATAAACTGAGATTGGATCTGAAGCACTGTGTAACACAGTTCGTAAATGTGGGAAGAAGGAGGCGGGAACCGGTGAACATTCAACAAAACTTTAATATAAAATAAACAAATACAAAATGAAAGTAATGCCGGCAGACCCTCGTGGACGTCTGCCGGCCACACAAACATAATAAAACATAAAATAAAGTCCAGGCCTGGTCCTCTCTCGTCCTTCACTGTCGTCGCTCCTCCTTTTATGCTTCCGGAGCTCCTCCGTGAGAGACTCAAGGCCGGTGCGCCTATCAGGTGAAACTCATTATCACTCACGTCACCGGCCTTGCGCCATTCCCTCACGGCTCTCGCCCGCCCTGCTCCTCTGAGACTGCGCTCTACTCCCCCCCGGGGCCTGTCTCGGCGGCTGCAGCACCTGGGGGTAAGGACAGATGAGACGAGAGAAAGGAGACAGAAGCAAGGGGAGCGACAGGGCGAGAGAGGGGATAGAGGAAAAAGAAAGAAAAAAAATTCTAGGTCTGGTCCTCAGCCAGCCAGCTCTTCCTCGCGGTGCCGTGCGATCGCACTGGACGCTCGGTGGATGGCTCATTCCTCGTCCACCCCTGGCGGCCGGCGATGGCTCCTCCAGTTGAGGGCAGCCGGCAGCGAGTCCCCCGTCCCCTGCTCCTCCCCTACATGGCGGATGGCAGCAGGCTCTGGCGGCGACTCCTCCACTCCCTCCTGGACGGCAGCCACCCCACCTCGTCCCAGGAGCACGGTATCCGGGTCTCCGTCCCACCTTTCACAAGGCTCTAGTACCACCGCCTCGGGCAGCCTCTCGTGGTCTTCACACTCCCGCGCTGCCCGAACTCCGCAGCACCGCGATCCCCCTCAGCAGCGAGGGCTCTCCGACAGCATGTCCCTCCTTCCTCCTGGGTTTCGGCACCAATCTAACACTGTTCGTAGATATGGGAAGAAGGAGGCGGGAACCGGCGAACGTTCAACAAAACTTTAATACCAAAATAAACAAATACATAACGAAAGTAATGCCGGCAGACCCTCACGGATGTCTGCTTCTTTGTTCTTTTATATAGCCTAACACAAATAACTTAATAAATTTCTCATATTAGCCCATGCTCATATTGTCCACCTCTTGCCCACATGTACATACCAGCTGATATACAATGCAGTCTTGATTTGGGTGGTCAATCTGCATTTAAAAATTTGAAATCTTGATTTTAAATCTTCTAAATCAAGTAAAATGACTCAAAATAAAGTAATTTAAACATAACAAAGTCAACTTTAATCATATAAAATGTAATTTACCAACATCAAAATTGTGGCCAGTTAAAATGCTGAGTGGCTAATAACTTTGGAAAACCACTAGCCACAGTGGCTGGTGAGCAAAAAAGTTAATGTCAAGACCTGATTAGCCGTATTGAAAGTGTGTGTTTATCTCTGTTGCTGCATTACTGCATTTGTTCATATATTATTGCAATTAAAGTAGCAGAACTGATTTCTTTACAGTAATAATAAGAAAAAGAATTGTGTTTCCAGAACATGTTTATTTCTCAGTGTGTTTTTAGCTGAATCATCTCTGTGTATTTCCCATTATTGTCTCCTTTGTTCATTTAGGGATCTGCTGTGAATGAACACATTGCTGAAATGTGTAAAGATCTACACTGCAGTCACTGTTCAAATAGACCAACACTGGAAAATGCAAGTATCTTTTCTATTGCTTACACCTGTACAGATGAACAGATTTACTGTGGAATTGTAGATGATTCAGTCCGATCTATTAAATTTACAATTGGAATATGTAATCTCCATAAAAATGTTCAAATATCTGCACAAGATTCATTGTACTGTATTTATGACTAAAATGAGTGAGTTTAGAATAGCCTCTAATTGTTTAATGTAAATATTTCTTCACACATTTCTTTATTTTATAATTACAGATTAATAGTCATTTTGACTTTCCACAAAGACTGATTGTAGGATTGAGGAACTTCCGAAATGACCGGACAATGATTGCTCAGTGTATTGAGGTAATTAATTATTACAGTGTTTGAGTGTCTGTAACAAGTGGCATATTTGCAGAATATTGATATGATATGTTTAAGTATTATAGTGTTTCCTTTTTTATAATTAGACAGGACAGTTTAATAAGACAGAACACTATATGAGGACGGAGAAACAGAGCTTGAAACTCTTCATGAGCTCGTGTCTGTCTGTGATCCTTTAACAATAACTGACAGAACATGAAATCATTGTGAAAATAGATAACATTATATTTAAACAGGATAATGAAAAACACCAAACATATTGACCTTGGCAATGTATCGGTTGACCACTACATCAAGGTTTTCATGTCCAGAATGCTTTCTTGATTTTTTATTTATTTATTTATTTATTTATTTTGCACACATATAGACAATCACACTTTCTCTATGACTGTCAAATTCATTTGTTCATGTTTAATTGAACATGGTTTCTGTTTCTCTGACAGGTTTCCACCCACAAATATGAGCTTTATGCCATGATAAACCTTTATGGTACAGTAAAAGATGGACATTACAATGCTAACATCAAATCTGACAATGGAAAATGGTATCGATGTGATGACAGCAATGTATTTCAGGTATATGACATGAAAATATGGTTACAAACATGATTGAAAATGGATTCACTTTATGGTATCAGTAAGATTTGCTGGCTGAATGTGATTTCACCAAGTACAACATGTTCCTTTATCGACATCTTTGTTCATTATGGAACAACATTCCAATCAACCAGTGTTACGAATTCCACAAACACAGCTTTCGGTCATAACATAGAGAGCGACACATTGTAACATATGTTGCCCGGAATCCCGTCTCCTGCTCCCACAAACACCACAATGTCACCAGTTGAGTCAGAGAGGAAGTTTGTTTATTTCTTAAATAAAGAAAATAAGAGGATGGCTTTAAGTCAGTGGGTCGGCCAAAACAACAAACAAAAGATGGAGATCTACCTACTTTTAAGGATCTTCCCTGGAAAAGAGATAACAAAAGAAAAAAACAAGTCTTACCTCCCTACTAACAGAATAAACAGGAGAAAATAGTAATTAAACAAAAAAGGGCCTCCCACTAACAAACGGTCTGCGTGGGAAAGGGCAATTGAACATTTACCGGCCTATACTGCTAACAATTTGTACTCCACACCAGGATTTACTTTAAAGGCTAATCCAGCAGTGACACACACACACACACACACACACACACACACACACACACACACACACACACACACACACACACACACACACACACACACACACACACACACACTCGGCTGGTACAACAACAGGAAGCAGGAGAGGGAACTCATCGAGCAGTCTTCCCTCCAAGCTTTTATCCATTGAACGATTCCCGGCTCCACCCACATAAACAGCTGCACCTGTGTTCACAACAATTAGCACGGAGCAACAGGGGGAGAGCGAGAGAGAAAGAGAGAGCACTTCACACACAACTTTTGCTCCACACAACAATGTTACACGATATAAGTAAACACTCAGTGACAATCAGACACGTAACAACCAATCAGAGCTGAAGTTTACAGTTTATGTCAAGTTTTGGTTTAAAACCAGGATTAGGTGCTTCTACATCAGTGTTCTTCACCTATAGTTTCCCTCTGATTTTAGAGATACGTTATGGGTATGGATCAGTTTAGGTGATTGGGATAGGACTGGACAGGAATGCAGATTCCTCAGTCTAATGAAATAAAGAACAGTAGTCGTAAACATTTATTTTATATATTTTTCTAGGAGTGAAAATATAGTATGTTTAATACAGTATCATTAGTGTCGATGATGTTTCACATTTTATGTTTCTGCTAAACGTTTTTCAAAGGTTCCTGAGGAAGTGCTTTCAGAAAAAAGAACTATAGACAAATTAAAAGCATTTTTTTGGGGTCCAGAATTACGCAAGTCACTCAGGTAGCAGAGATTTGCTCTATACACAACTGTATTTGTGAGTTTGATATTGTTAGATATGTCACTTGATTATAAAGTTCATCTTTATTCACAGGTGTCCACATGCCTATCTAGTCTTGTACAAACGCAGTGAGTATCACATGATTCTGAGATGAATAATCCATAAACATTTTCAACAAGAAAATTATTTAAAAGCAAATATATTATTATTGCAAAGACTAAATGTGAAGATGTTCTACTATTTTATTGTTGTTTAGAGAGATTTAGTGTTCAGTTTTCCAATATAAACAAACATTATATTTGATATTCATTTGATCAATGTACATTTGGTTTATCTGTTGTCATTTTTTTTGTTTTTTTGTTACCAATTTATTTTGTTTTTAAATTCAACAAAACAACATTCATTCAAACAAACAGACATATTATCAACAATTTTACAATCTAAAAAAAGGGGGGGGGAATTACTTTATTATGATCGTTCCTAAATATCTACTTTATCAAGTCACTATTTTAAGGAGGCTGTGAACCAGTTTTGTATTATTGTCTTTTTCCAGCTCTAAAACAACATTCTCTTTTGTAATGAACTTATTCAGGAGTCAGAATTGTCATTGAGAAGACAGTAATTAGAGATGTAATCAATTTGTACAAAACAGAACTCACATGAGTCCATATGTTATCTATTGCTGTAATTTGATAACATTGGAATCATTCTGTTCTTAACAGGTATCAGTGCCTGATTCTATTACTGAACTCAGATCAGAACAACATCTTACAAACAGATGAAAATCTAAACCTCAAATAAGCAGAATGTGCTCTGGATGTTGTTTGACTGTAAATGTCTCTGGAAACAGACAGACCTGCGGCTCTGATATTACACTGTATCTGACACACACAGTTCAGTCATGAGTCTCTGATCAAGAGATGATGATCTCAGTCAGGTGTGTCACATTTACTCTCTATTCACCTGAATTATATTTACCTTCTTGATTGTTATTATTGTGAACATTTTTATGCTTTCTTTACCTTGTAATCTTTAGTCAAAATGTAATAACCTACTGTTCATATGATTATTATGCATGTTCAGTTCAGCCAATCACATTCAGATGGGACCATAGTAAACAGTATTACTGAGTTCAGTACATTTGTTCATTTATTAAGACACATTTGATAGATTTTGTATATTAATCAAACTATGTAATGACTAAGTGTTTATATTATAAGTCAGTGATATATACAACCAAAGAGCTTACACACGATGAAGATAATTATAGAGGAACTGAAAGTGTTATCCTACATTGATTCTGCATGAGAACAGCATGATAATCATCTATCATAAAAGATTCATGTATATGTCAATAAAAGTCTATATTGTGAGCAAATAAGATGAAATATATCATAAATATAGTGTATGATTGCATGTTACAGAATCTGTGTAAATGTGTTAATGTGTTTAGAAGGAAATTTAAAGGTCCCGTTCTTCGTGATCCCATGTTTCAAACTTTAGTTAGTGTGTAATGTTGTTGTTGTTAGAATATAAATAAAATCTGTAAAATGTTAAAGCTCAATGCCAAGCGAGATATTTTATTTAACAGAAGTCGCCTACATCGAACGGCCAGTTTGGACTACATCCCTCTACTTCCTTCTTTAATGACGTCACTAAAACAGTTTTTTGACTAACCTCCGCCCACAGGAATACACAAGAGTTGCGTTTGTAGAGTGTGTTTGTCGCCATGTCGTCGAAACGCTGTTATTTTCATCCCGCAGTCCAATCACCTTTGTTTGGCCTTCCCAGGGACGCTGTACTTAGAGATCAATGGTTACAATTATGTTTAACTCGGTTCCCGAAAATTATAATTGTGGTATCCTTACTGCAATAGTTAATGTTGGACTGCAGTGCACATAATGGCCACAAGAGGGGACTATGTTTATGTATATGGCTGTTTTCCGTATGAGGTACTCTTCTGAGTGAGTGCTAACGTTGTACATTTTCTGTCGCTGCTTGTGGAGATTAAAGAGTTCAGTCTCTCGGGAATTATTGTCTTTTGTGTTCATTCGGCACGACACCACAATAATCCACATGTAAAACTATGTGCAGCACACGTTATGGTAAGAGGCGTGACCTTTCCGGGCACGGTGCGCTAAGAGCTGCTGTCGAATCACAACACAGGAACCGCTGGCACAATCAGAACTCGTTACGTATTTCTGAAGGAGGGACTTCATAGAACAAGGAAGTCATCAGCCCGTTTTTATGACAGTGGAAACAGCGGTATACAGATAAGTAAATTGTGTGAAAAATACTGTGTTTTTTTACACGCGAAACATGAACACATGTTATATTGCACACTATAGACACAATCAAAGCTTCAAAAAAACACGAAAAACAGGACCTTTAAAGGAACACTCCACTTTTTTTGAAAATAGGCTCATTTTCCAACTCCCCTAGAGTTAAACAGTTGAGTTTTACCGTTTTTGAATCCATTCAGCCGATCTCCGGGTCTGGCGGTACCACTTTTAGCATAGCTTAGCATAGTTCATTGAATCTGATTAGACCGTTAGCATCTCGCTTAAAAATGATCAAAGAGTTTTGATATTTTTCCTGTTTAAAACTTGACTCTTCTGTAGTTAAATCGTGTACTAAGACCGATGGAAAATGGAAAGTTGTGATTTTCTAGGCCGATATGACTAGGAACTATACTCTCATTCCGGCGTAATAATCAAGGAACTTTGCTGCCGTACCATGGCTGCAGCAGGCGCAATGATATTACGCACCGCCTGTGACCCCCTGCTTGCACAGGGAGCGTGCCTTGCAACCATGGAGACGTTTGTGAGAGGCGCTGCTTAATATCATTGCGTAATAATAATGACAACACAACTGAGATTTGAAGATAAACAGAAGTAAGCTGTTTATGAAGTACAGCTGTTGTAAGAGATATAGATAACTTGTTTATGGGTAAACAGTGAAACAATTGGAAGTGATAACTTTTGTATAAAAACAAACTGTTGATAAAATTGGAAAGTAATGTGTGGAAAAAGGAAAAGAAACCCCAACAACAGATGTTTGTATTAAAGAATAACAGACAAGTGCTATTGTAATGCCTTTATTAAAACATATATTAATCACTTATTAAAGAATAAAAAACAACTGGTAATGCATTTGTTAGTAACATGTTAGTAGATTAGAAAGGAACTAACATGTATTAGAGAGAAAGGCAATCTTACCGTTGAAGGATGTCTTGATCAGAAGTGCAGGACGCAGCAGAGGAGAAGAGTCCAGAACAAAGAGACGAGCCTCTATATATAGACAGATGAGGGGAATTCTCAAGAAGATGACATCAAGTGGTCAGATAGTCTATAAAAGGCTGGACCATAAAGAGAGCAGGAGGGGCTGCTTCACACCTGAGGCTACACCTCCGACACCAGAACCAGCTGATGATGCCTCCATCGCTGATATTGCCTTGACTGAAGAACTTCTCAATACTTATACTTTATTTGATTACTTGTATAGAATGTTAGTAAATTATATGTAATGTTAGTAGTATTAGTGTAATAAATAAATGAACTTATAACCTTATAACTAAATGTGGCATTAATTTAAGTCGTTGAGCCTGAACAGACCACGGAGAAGTCTTCTGTCTGATTGTAAGTATTTTTTAAAATGCTTATAATTTAGGTCAGATTTGACTTTCTTACCTAACCTGAGAATAATAAAAATAAGGTAAAGGTGCTTAGAGAAGCATCACAAAACAATAAATGATATAAACTTATCAAGGTTAAGTGAATAAAAATGTACCCTTTTTTATACCAAATTTATTACAGTTTTTCTCAGTCGCTTTGGTGCATTTCTCACATCACTATTTACATTTGCACAACAGTTAGTTCAACCTCCACAACATTTAGTCATTTGTGCACATCATAGTAGCAGTTTCTCATTCCTTCGAACAAATTGCAAATGCTTTTGGACATGCATCAATTGCTTTCATACAACTCTCTGCTGTTTTATAACATTATCATTTGCTTATGTCATGTCAGTCAAAATTAACTATACTTGTGAATGCTGAATAGTCATTCCATATAAAACTAATAGTCCCATTTCATTGCTTGAGTCATACATACAAAAATGTTGAACTAGTTGTCAAAATCTGTCAAGCAAATTTTACACATTTTTTTTTTAATTTTTTTTTCCTGAAAATGTCTCCTAAATTGAACAATTTCTCTCAAGTGAATCTCAACTTTCACTGATGAGAAGGGGTGTGTGAAGCATTAGTTGCAACCAATGATAAGCCACTTCTCTACAATCACTGTCAGAGCTGAATCCCATAAACCCCACTTTACAAGCATATACGAACCAAGCAGGACATAGTGTGTACCATTTCTACAATACTGTGACACAGAAGTGGAAGGTCAGTCTCATGGAAGAGGGGTAAGGGTGCGGGAGGAAGGGGAAGGGGACAAAACAGGGGAAGAGGAAGAAGAGGCCAATAGGCAGATCCCTGATGAAATCAGGGCTACAGTTGTGGATCATGTTGTCAATCACGGCCTCACAATGGCTGAGGCTGGTCGAAGGGTGCAGCCAAATGTTGGGAGAACCACTGTAAATTCAATTATTCAAACATTTCGTTGGGAGAACAGGTGTGTATAAATGGACAGTAATTCAGCACTAAACAATCTGCACTGCACTACTGTCATCGTGTCATACATGAAGCTTGCAGTGGGACAAGAACTTGTCACTGTACATTTTACATTTAGACGTACAGCTTTACTGCATCACACATTAGTGTATTGTAGTGTACAGTAGTGTTACAGTAAAGATTTGCCATATGTACTGTATTTTTCAAATGGCTGTGTAAATAGTATATAGTGCTGTCTTGAGCATTTTCAGGTAGTGTCACCAAGATCTGACTTTTTTGCATTGGAAAACATTGACAGAGTAAACTGTCATAATGAAAACATGACAAAGCCATTTGACTATCTTGTTCATAAACAATGGTGTCAGGACTTTTCATCTTGATGAAACTGACACTTTCATTGACATGAATACTTGCTTTTGAGGAATGACCTATCCATTTTGAGCAAGTGACATGCTTTTGCAGGTTATCAACTAGGTTTTGCAGTTTGTACTAATTGTTTTGAGACTGCATTAACTGTTGTGCAAATGTGAATAGTGATGTGAGAAATGCACCAAAGCGACTGAGAAAAACTGTAACAGTGAAGACTGAAAAATCCTTCAATCCACCATTTACTCCAGAAAACAAACTTGATGGTTTTTCCTTCAGTTCTCTAATTGTGGTTTTCTCAAACTCTTCACTAGATGACGCCACGGGTAATATTTTAATCATAATAATATTAATCCTGACATCGACCTGAAAGGCCATTTTGTGTTTGTTCAAGCAAGAATTTTTTGTTTGGAAAAACTCTGGTAATCAAATATGAAAATATTGCATCTTTCGCTTTCACTTTAAACATAATTTAAACATTATATTTGAATTTGAATGGTATAATGCAAGAATGTTACAGTAGACTAAAGTTTCAATAACAGTGGAAATGTTCAACACTTTTTAGTCAAGAAATTAACAAGAAATCTTAAGTGGACTAAAAAAGTTACAACTAGCTCACTGATATTTTTTGTGAATGTGTGTGATAAAGTTTCATACAGGAACTGATCTATTTCTGCTTTATTTTTTAATCTCAAAAGGGCTGTGTAGACTTTTTATACATCTGTACTGTAATTCTAGAAACAATTAATAATCAAAGGGGTGAAATGCAGATGAACAATTAAATCAACAGATAAAGCTTTGTTCACTGGTCTTTATTTTCATATCTATTCAAACATAAATGCAAAAAGTATGATCTCATCAGTCATTTTGACATTTAAATTAGTATAGTGTTAATCTAATGTTGTGCTTTTAAGTTTTTCCTCACAAACTGTACACATACAGCGATAAAGAGAATGACATCATATATACATATATACTTTATATACAGTGTACAGAATTTACCCTGAACTCTAATGTGTACTATTACAAGCTCTATAATATCAGAACTGAGCTGCTGAAGAAGGAGACACAAGAAAAACATTTATGTGATGAAATTAATAGAATAAAAATGAGCAGAAAACTAGACTAAACTTGTGAGAGTGAAAGCCCTGGGTAATCTGATCTCTCATCCAGTGTCATATCAATATGATATAAAAATACTGAACTTAATATGACTATGATCAAAGCATGATCTCCTGAGGTCATTTATCTAATACTAAATGTCTCCTCAAGTGCCTCAAACACTCCTGACCTGTTTATTACCAGTCTTCTATTAATTAATAAAATCAATATATAGTCAGTTAACGGATGCTTTTGTTTCTCACACTAGTGTTCATTCAGTAGGTGAAGAGACTCGTGATTGGATGGAGGACGGATGGCGGCAGTGAAGATGGACACGTGACAATGAGTCGGACACAGCTACATTTGGACATATATATTTGACAATCTGTCAAATATAAAAAACAATAAACACTATCAAAACAAATCATAAAATCAAAAATTTCAAAAAATACAAATTGTTAAGAGTATAAGTTTGCAGACCGTTTTTGCGTAAAACATTTCCAGACTGAATCATACTTCACATAAAGGTTTTATTTGTTAACATAATGAAGTTATTAACCTTGGATAATGGTAATATATGAAAATATAATTGTTAATTGTATTTTTTTTGTTGTTGTTGTTGTTGTTGCATATTATAAAAAATAAATAAATAAAAAAGTTTCATCAAACAAATTACAGGAACAATAAACCAACGTACAGGGAACATAACATTAACATAAACTGGAAAGAAACTGAATAGAGCTGAAATATCAAAGTGACGGTGCAGTTTCACTTTAAAACTGCTTCATTAAAAACGAGACACTTCTGATCCTGATGGAGCTCTAAACCATGAACCTGCTCTGAACCCCAACTCTACTGAGATATTTCATTTTAGAATCAATATATTGTATTTATGATATCATGCTTAAAGGTGCTAAAGAGGATCTTTTCGTCGACTGAGAAACCAAAGACTGTTAGTGAGTTTTTGAAATGAGCGCATGCGTAAGAACACCCCCCCTCCTTCACAGCTCATTTCAAGAGAACGCCTCCCAAAAGTCGTGCATGAGTACTGGAACACGAGTGTTTACCACCGGCATTCGCTGTGTCGTGTTTGTGGATTCATTATGTCGGACTCACCGCAGGTAACTCATAATCTGCAGTTGTTACTCCTGTCTCCTGACAAAAACATTGCATGCGGCGCCTGTGGAGTGTGGAAAGTTACTGGAGCGCGCAGCCGCTCGTCTCTCACAAGGAACGTCACGGCAGTGATTGACAAGCCAGAGGGCCAATCGCGTAAACGATTGGCTGATGTTTTTAAGGCCCTACCTCATGCACAGATGATGTATATTAATATTATTCCTTTCAGTGCACCTAATAAATAGTCTTTTATCAGTTAGTAAAGACAGTTTCAAGTAATATTGCAAAAATGTATAAAACAAAACATCCTCTTTAGCACCTTTAATATTGTTTCACTTATTACATATGAATATATCTGCCCTTATATTTTTGGAAGGGGACTCTTACAGAGGATTAATATTTAATATTTCTTCTTTGCAATGAATTTATATATGATTGTGTTTGTGTTTTACTGAGCAACAGCTCCATCTACTGGTCACTTGAGTCCATTATTACAGTAAACTCATTTGGCCTGTGATGTGTAAGCTCCACCCGTCAGCCCAATGAAGGAAATCCAACGGCCTGGTTGAAGGTTATTCTGCATGTACGTCTTTTCTGGCACTTCTGTAAAAATCAACTATTTATTAAAATTGTTGGTTTCTAATTCAATTCTGACTCCGTGAATAATTTAATCTGACTCCAAATTTAGATTGACTCTTTGTATTTACAGTATTCCTGATTTAGTAGCTGATCATTAGATTAGTTGTGTCTTAATTTAGATCTATGATTTTTTAAATATCCCATACTTTCAGTTGTTCGTTCATTAGGGACCCCGTGCCGCACAGAGATACTCGCCCCGGATTACGGTAACTCACGATCATAAACTCGCCAGTCTGATTTTCGTCAGAGGGTATACTGAGTTAACTAATACCTTTGGTTGGTTGCCTTACTGCTCACTCAAAACCAAAGTGTATTTTAATTTAGTCACTTACATATACCTTGCTAAATCAGGTGGAAAACAGAAATCAAAAGGTCTTCAGATGAAGTGCCTACTGCTCCTTCATTCATGCGCCTTCAGTTTGTTTTACCCTGGACACAGATTTAAGGTAGCATTAGCCTCCCATAATTTACTAGTAACAATGATTTCAGGAGAGTCCAAAATAAATCAAAATGTAACATTTTTTTTGCCAGGCAGGATTAAACATCAATTAAAAGAATTAAAAAGAATACATAACACAACTTGATCAGCAGAAAATACAAAACACAATTTTAAAACATAATAAAAAGCAATTTCAAAGAGTCAGCATACCTGGCAAGTAGAGAGACACACAGCAACAGTGTGGGAAGTCTGATTACAGATGCTTCCTTGAGTGGTTTGCCAAATCCCCTTAAATACCCACTTCTTAACAAAAGGACAGTAAACATTTAGCACCCAAATATTTATGCAGCTTTTGTTGGACCCTTTCTCGTGCCCCAAAGGGTCACACGCCTGGTTTTGGGGATCAAACAAATGGTTAATCAAGATCTTTATTGGGGCATCTCCCACACCAGGAGAACAGGTTTTGTTTTCTTTATTCTTGTTTGTCCTATTGATGTGGGAGTGAAACCATCTTACCAATCACACCTGAAGTATTTACATTGATGTCACTTAAAACAACTAAGATAGTAGATTTGTGTCTGCAACAGAAAAGGGAGAGAAAAGTCAGGAGAGTGAAGCAATGGCCCGCCACATAGAGCAGCCTTCACCTGGGTAAAGGCCTGCTGGCACAGCTCCGTCCACTGGACCGTATCTGGCGCATCCTTTTTAGTTAGATCAGTCAACAAGCTGGTGAGGGCCGAATAATTAGGTACAAACCTTCTATAATATCCCGCCAGCCCGAGGAACTGTCTAACCTCCTTTTTGGTCTTGGGGCACGGACAGGTCGCAATCGCTGCTGTCTTGTCCAGCCCAGATACTTTACCTCCACGCGCCCAATTGCACACTTCTTCGGGTTGGCCGTGAGCCCAGCCCCTCTCAGCGATCTCAGGACGGCTCTCACATGCTGCATATGCCGCTGCCAATCATTACTATAGATAATAATATCATCTAGATAGGCAGCCGCATATGCACCATGGGGCCAGAGAATTTTATCCATGAGTCGCTGAAAGGTAGCCGGTGCCCCGAACAGCCCGAACGGAAGCGTAACGAATTGGTGTAATCCGAACGGCATCGTGAAAGCTGTCTTTTCTTTGGATAAAGGCAACAAGGGGATCTGCCAGTATCCTTTCGTTAAGTCCAGTGTCGAATAAAATCAAGCCGCACCTAGCCGGTCAAGCAATTCGTCCACCCGTGGCATTGGATACGCGTCGAATTTCGACACTGCATTCACCCTGCGATAGTCCACGCAGAAACGAACCGAGCCGTCGGTCTTGGGGACCAAAACTATCAGGCTCGCCCAGTTACTGCTGGACTCTTCTATTACTCCCATCTTAAGCATTGCCTCTAATTCGTCCTGAACTACCTTTTTTTTGTGCTCAGGTAATCTATACGGCCGGCTGCGAATAACCACGCCCGGCTCCGTCTCGACGTGGTGCTGAATGAGGTTGGTACACCCCGGCAGGGGAGAGAACACGTCTGCAAATTCTGCTTGCAACTTAGATAGATCAGTGAGCTGGGAGGGCGAGAGGTGATCTTTTGTCTGAGTGTCTTGGGTCACTCGATACAACCTATCTTTTATAATCGCAAAATATGGATAAGCAAGCGGACGTCCAGGCTGGAGAGACTGACCGTCAATCACGCAGACCTTTTCAAACGCATGTTTTAGGGTCTCATCCTGAGACTGCTCCAGGGGAAAATCATCGCGCTCCGGAAGAATTAGTCTTCTGGCTTCACTCTGTTCCCCTGCAGCAGCACTCAGCGGTCCCTGCTCAGTCTCTCCTACCTGCACTCGCGCTTGCTTACCCCGCGTTCTCTCTCCCCAAGAGGCATCCGAGCATAAACATCCCAATAATTGACTAAACGGAGGCCAATTTGTTCCCAAAATTATTGGATGCCGGAGGTGCGGGTTAACTGCAACCTCAACACTATGCTTTTGTCCCCTGAATTTAATCATGACAGGCATTACAGGATATTTCACCACATCCCTGTGCACACATCGAACCCCAACCATGCGGCCTGTATCCAATGCCCCGGATGAAATCAGACTTTGATGGACAGAGGTTTGGTTACAGCCCGAGTCCACCAAGGCCTGATAGGTACCCCCCTTGATACTGTTATTGATAGTCACGCCCTGTCATTAGAATAATGCAACTTTGAGACTGAAATTATATCTCCTGTCTGTAAGAGTAACAGAGTAATAAAAAGAAAGACAACTACAGAAATTAATTTGGCAATGTTTATTGCAATATATAAGAAACAAAATAGTAACAAATAGATAGAATGATATTTGTTTTGTACAAGAATGGTATTTTGTACAAGAATGGTATTTTGTACAAGAATTATATTTTGTACGAGAATTGTATATTTGTACGAGAAAGATATCTGTTTTTATACGAGAATGATATCTTTGTACGAGATTGATATTTGTGTATAAGAACAGATGTATTTGATCAGGTCAATAGAAAGGATGTGATCACATCAAAATAATATAGAAAAAAAAAAAAGAAAGAGCCTAAAAGTATATATATATATAGGCTATGTTAATCATGAAAGAAAAAGAAGACACTGTATTGTAACCCTTTATTAATCATTAAAAGAAAAAGAAGACACTGTATTGTAACCCTTTATTAATCATTAAAAGAAAAAGAAGACATGGTATTGTAATCCTTTATTAAAGCATGTGTTAATTACGTATTAAGTAAAACAAAACAAAAAACAATTGCTGGTATAATGCATTTGTTAGTAATATTATTAATCATTAAAAGAAAGAGAAAACACAGTATTGTATCCTTTATTAAAGCATGTATTAATTAAAACAAAACAAAAAAAACAATTGCTGGTATAATGCATTTGTTAGTAATATGTTAGTAGATTAGAGAGGAAAAAGCATGTATTAGATAAGAAATAGGTATTACCTTGATGTGATGTGTTGCAGACGAGGAAGAGGCGACAGCAGCGCAGAAAGGCCCAAAGAAGAAGGACCAAGAAACAGCGAGCTATTTATAGACAAATTTTGAGGTGTTTTCCAGAACTAATGACAGCCCCTGATTTTGGATTTGACCAATTGAGTATGGAGGATTGATGATTTATAGGGGTTTTTTTATGTGTCATTACATCAGTGGTTTGTGTTGTCTATAAAAGGTGAAGAGTAAAGCAACAGGTCAGATGCTGCTTCTTGATGAACGGCCTCTCCGGTGTTGGGTAACTTGCTGTTAGCACCTCCTGCCGACGAAAGCTTGTAACCTAAGTGTAGACTTTGTTATTATTTTTATTTTACTTTACTAGTATTTTGTATGTAAACTACTTAACTTGTAATCAATAAAACTAGATTACTTATAACTAAGAAGCTCGCCTGCCATAAGTCTCTGATTTCTAAACTGAGCTGAACAGACCATGGAGAAGTCTTCTGCAGACCTATTTTGTGAGTATGAGATTTCAGTTACTTATGAATTAGGGCAGATTTGACTTTCTTTACCTAACCTGAGAATAATTAAAACAAGGTAGAAGGTGTCGATAATTCAGCACCATAAAACAATACTCACAGGTATTTGGTACCCGCCAGCTTGACCAGGGGCAGCTTGTGGATGGTCGGGGACCCGGATCATCGTCCCAACTTCCATAACCGGACATTTATCCACAAAATGATCCGGATCCCCACACCGCCAACAAGCCGGCCCAGACCTGCCCGCCGCTCCTGTGGAAGAGAGTGGGCTGAATGGCTGACGCGGAGAAAGGGGAGAAGCAGGAGTGGGGTCCGTCCTGGCAGCAGGGAGTCCCGCCCCCCTGGGAGGGGCTCTGGGTCCATAGAGCGGTGTCTAGGCCAGGCGGACGAGACCTGGGAAGAGGGACAGATCTAGAGAGAGAGAGGGACAAAAGAGAGGGAGAGAGAGAGACAGCTGGAAGGGGTTCGCCGACCCCTTGGCACGCCACCATGTGGTCCTCCGCCAATTGGATGGCCGAGTCCAGCGACGTGGGGCGGTGGCACTGGACCCACTCGGCCGTCTTCTTCGGGAGCCGAGTGATGAACTGCTCCAGCACCACGCGATCGATGGCCAGATCCACGTCACTTCCCTCAGCCAACAACCATTTGCGGCATGAGTCCTGAAGCTGTTGGGCCATCACGAAGGGACGGCCGGACTCACCCAGGTCGAGGGAACGGAAGCGTTGACGATGTTGTTCCGGGGTCCGGCCAACCCGCTGGATGATGGCCCGCCGTAGGTCGTCGTAGACCAGGAGGTTCTGGACTGGCAGCTGCTGTGCCGCCACCTGTGATTCTCCCGAGAGGAGCGGGACCAACCTCATAGACCACTGGTCCCGCGGCCATTCACTCGCTTCGGCGGACCTCTTAAAGAGCTCGAGAAAAACTTCTGGATCGTCCAGTGGGCCCATCTTATTCAAGGGCAGGTGGACAGGCACAGCTGGCTGCCCGCGGGGCTCCCGAGGAACCTCCCAGTCAATCCAGCTCCGGAACGCCTCGCGGTCCTCCTGCTGGGGTCTGGATGACGGCTTGAAAGCGCCGCTCCTGGTCTTTGGCGCAGATCCAGCAGGGCCTGGTATTGCTCTTGGTGCAGGACCACGAGGGATGCGATGACGTCCGCAAATGGGGTGGAGGACGATGACTGCATTGCGGCGTACTCCTGTCTTCCTTCCCGGGTTTCGGCACCAGTGTAGTACAGTTAAAGTTCGGGTGTGGGAAGGAAGAGGTCTGAGTCGACGAACAACTGCTGACTGAGCTTTTATTGAGAACAAAGTTCAACAGAAACACTGTGCCGCGCACAGCAACAGCAACATAAATAATCCACAAAGGGCTTCACTCCAGATTCGGTAGACACAATCCACAAGGGCTTCACTCCAAGCAACGCGCTGTGCCTCAGTCAGCAGTTCCCCTCTCTCTCCCAGACTCCTGCTTCTCACGGCGTCTTAACCTGTCTCCGCGCCAATCACTAGAACGAGAAACAGGTGTTCGTGATTTGCATTCAACCCACTCACTTACCAAGCGTCTCCCGCTATTCTCTCCGGTTGCAGACCTCGCTGAACCACGCCCCCCTCGCCACAATGCTGATTTAGTTATTGTCTTTACATGGCTATTGAAACTCATGTCTGACTCCAAAATCACACCAAGATTCCTGATTGATTTTTAGCTGTTTGACCCCTAGAGTGAAGGTACATGTTCACTTTGAGAACTTCATCTTTGTTCCCAAACGCAATGACTTCAGTTTTGTCTTTGTTTAACTGAAGGAAGTTCAGGCACATCCAGTTTTTAACTTCATCAATGCATTGGCACAGAGAGTCAATGGGGCAGTAGTCGTTAGGTGAGAGGGCGAGGTGGATCTGGGTGTCGTCTGCATAGCTGTGATGGGCAATTTGTTTCCTTATCATTATTTGGCTCAGTGGCAGCAGATACAGATTGAACAAGAGTGGTCCAAGGATTGAGCCTTGAGGGACTCCACATGTCATGGATGTCCACTCAGACTTATGGATACTCACATAATAACCTCTCCATTCTGAGTTTGACCTGAACCATTTCAGGACCATCCCAGAAAGCCCAACCCATTTTCCAGCCTGTCAAGAAGTATTCTGCGATGGACAGTGTCAAACGCAGCACTGAGGTCGAGTAGAACCAGCACTGATATTTTTCCTGTATCAGTATTTGAGTCAATATCATTTATTATCTTTATGAGCGCTGTCTCTGGGCTGTGATGAGGTCAGAAACCAGATTGAAAGTTGTCAAAGTGTCCAATTGAACTTAAGAACTTGTTCAGCTGATTGAAAACAACTTTTTCAATGATCTTGCCTTTGAAAGGGAGATTTGAGATTGGTCTGTAGTTGCTCAATATGGTGTTATCCAGACTGCTCTTTTTCAGGAGGGGCTGAACCACTGCCATTTTCAGAGAGTTTGGAAAAGTCCCAGAAAGAAGTGAGGCGTTTACCACTTCTACAAGGTCTGCTTCTAAACAGTTCAACACACTTTTGTTGAGTTTCTCCAAGGTGTTTTGTGTCTGCCACTCTTCTTCCTGACTTTCACTGGAGCAAAATCACCAATGACACTTTTGAGTTAATGGAATCAAGGAGAAAATCAACAGAGTCACAGATATGTTTGGTGTTAAAGATACAGCCTTCAGAAACAGCACACTACTGTTCTTATTTAACACACTTAAATGAATGAATATAAAGTTTCCTTGAAATAAAAACAACTGAACATGTTGAATTATTATACTAAAGATGATGATCATGTCTAGTAAACTAGATTCAAAGTCATGGGAATATTAATGCGATCATACATGTCAGAGCAAAAGCCACTGCTGTTTGAACAGCTGAAAACAAATGATCTGTTTCAATGTCAGATTCACAATCAATCCAGTTATTATGACCAATATTAAATCTACGTCTACTGTGCTGGAGTGTGACGCAGATGAAGTCAAACAATCACACTTTCCAAACTTCCCCGTTTGACCGACTTGAACCTGAAAACTGACATTCAGAGAGAGAGAGAGAGATGCAGTAAAGGAGCTGATCACTCACTCATGGCCTGATTACTCTAGGCTCCTCCCACTCGTCCTCCTCCACCAATCAGAACGCTGGAAGACTCATTGATCACAGCTGCACTGGAGTACAGGAGCTTTGAAAAGCTCTTGTGGTGAATCAGTGTCTGTCTGACGCTCGCTCAGATCTCTCTCATTTTCCTCCCTGCGGTATGGTAATATAATGTTTCCTCCTTTCAGCTCCAGTCTCTTCTGGGCTGTTTGTTCTTTTGGCTTTTATCAGTTTGGGCCTCTATGTTGGGCTCATTATGGGGGAACCTTTTGACACAACCATTTTCAGTCTCTTACCCATTTGCTCATGAGTTTCTGTCCAGCTAACAATCTCCATGAAGAAAAGTTTGGCCTCAGACTATTTCAAACCAGAAGAAAAGAAGTGGATATTTTTCAGCATTGATGATGTTGCAGTAAAAGATGCTTGTGTTGGTCAGTGAATCCTGAAAACAGACGCTGTATGGCAGTTTCCACACTTCATGAAGCAGCACAGCCATTTTCAGCTGTGAGGAGAAGAAAGGTTTCTTGAGCAGCAAATCAGCATCTTAGCAGGATTTCTGAAGATAAGTGTTTGTTTGAAATGAACTCAAGATATAATATTGTATGAATGAAACACAGTAAATCTAGAATAAAAGATCCATAAAAAGGAGGAAATATCAGTCTTGATTCCAACAGGAGTGTCTGTAAAAACAGAGTCCAGTTCTGAACAACTCCATTTGAGCACTTTGAGCAAAGCAGATGTGGTAGAAATACATCATGTGCAGATAAAAACATGAATATCAAATACTTATTTCTGAACACTTACAAAATAAGAGTAAAAATTCCCAATCTTCTGATCAGATGTGTGGAACAAGAAGCCATGAATGAAATGACAAAAGCAGCTGATAGCAAACAGGTAAATTCTGCTTTGGTAAATGAATGATCTGTTGATTTCTCCGCTCGCTCTCGCCTTTGTGACGAATACTAGACTTGTTCAGACCACAATTGTTCAGCGGATCATTGTTTGAGAATTCAATACAAGTTTCAAACTGCAGTGACAGGTCTCTGCGTAACTGATGTGTGTGTTGGTGAAATGTGCTTTTCCAGCAGCCAGACAGTCTTTACTGACAGAAGAGTCAACAGCGTTCACGCACGGCTTTCGTCTCGCTTCAGAAAAACACTTCAATCACGTTTGATGTTGTTTCTTAGACTGCACACTCTGTGACCCACCAGCTGAGAAATACATTTCATAGATTGATAGATCATGTCTTCTGCATTTCAAATCTACACATTGTGCACAATGAGGCTCAATATGTCATGCCAACACTATAGCAAACACGACTGACTGGTCAATGCAGTCAAGAGTCTCAACACTAGTGCTACAGGTTCAACATTCACTTTATTGAGGATCATCAGGTTACAGAAACAGCAGCTGTTGAGAGAAACTCACACACTTGAGAAAGTTCAGCACTAGAGGTGATTCCTGGGTGAATGCTCCGGTCCAGACGGGGCCTCCACAATGAACGCCACCTCCAGCCCCTTTCTCTGGCCGAATGTGAAGATCTGGGCAACCGGGTGTTCCATTTTTTTTTTTTTTTTTTTTTTCTTTCTTTCTTTAGAAACACATTGTAAACATCTGTTTACATTTTTTACAATGGAAGAGGGTGGTGTTCTCGCCTCCCTCTCAGCCTCTCCCACCAGGACAGCCACGGCTGCTCTCGCTGCCTCCTCTCTGGCCTGCTGTTTGCTGGAGGCGCTCATTTTGTGTGTGTGTGTGTGTGTGTGTGTGTGTGTGTGTGTGTGTGTGTACCTCCGAGCATTGGGGGGGCCCGTTTGCTCTACAAACTGAATTGTGAGCTCCTCCCCATGAGCGCTGGCGTATCGGCGCAGGCCAGAGAGGGGATGATCTTGAAGGCAGTCGAGCAGCCCTGGCCGTCGGCTTGATCTCTAGGACAGAGAAAAACTCTTGATTAGATCATGTGACACAGAAAATGAAGCATTATGGGAATAAAAGCGTGTGGTAACTGAACGTCTGACTCTAGTTCTGTATTAAACGGGGCTGAAGCGCCTCCTACAGAAATCCATACGGGTCGCTACAGGTTTGTGTCACTGAGCGTCTCGCCTGTTTTTCCTGTAATAATCAATGGAAAACATTCCCAGACACTTATATGGTTTCTAGTTGGAGTAGTTTGAGCACTACTAGTGCGTTTATTGAAATCTCACATTCCCAGAGCGGAATATGAAGCATCTACTGAAACAAAAGCATAAAGCTGAACTATTTGGTTGTTTCACGGCCGGATCTTGGACAATACACATAAAATTTCTCAAGAGCAATTTTTGAAGGGGACACAAATAATACAGCCAAAATTTTACGTAAAGGATATATGTTACGTTACACACAAGAAAACCTTACTACTGTTATTAGTGTGGTATGGAGACTGTGCCATTATGCTCAATGTTTGTTTGTTTTTTGGTTCAATGAAAAAAAAAAACTGACCAAAATATTCTTCAAAATCATTTAATTTATTGGAATATTTTTAAAGTTGTTTACGATGAATATTGAGCAAAACACACAACAGTAAACCTATTAGCCTTATTACAGTTAACACTTATGCTTATCACAATGTTAGTTGTTGTTAGGTGTCTTACTATCCATCAAGCTCTCGTAAACAAGCTACCAAACAAGCTAGGTAAAATTATAATCGCTAACATAGCGGATTCAGACAAAAATACATCAGTTATCGTCTTTTTTTTTGTTTGTTTGTTTTTTTTGACTAATTGCGTCGCCTGTATGTATTAAAGAGAAAATAATCACTTCATCCGATGTTTCTATAATTAAACAGCTTTAACAGCCTACTAACTGGAGTTTCTACTGTCTGAAGAACTGTTCACTCTCCCGCCGGCGCCGCTGGACTTGAACACACGCGCGGTGGACCAAACCACTGTGAGGCAAGGGAGGGGTGACTGAATGTTTCTAAACTTAAAACGCCCGTTTGCGTTTGTATTGCTTTACTACATACACAATTATTTTATTTACAATACCTAGCGTGGTTTTAAATTATATTTTTCCCCGCCCTTTTCCGCCCCTGCTACAGACTAACTCTTCTAATTTCTACAGCAGTTTCCATCTCTCTAGAGTTTCCTGTTTCTCTGTCATCACACTCTTTCTGTGCTTTCAGTCTTCTCTCCCTTCTTCAGCTCCTCCAGAAAGAGCTCCTGGCCAATTTTGACCTGTGCTGTGAATCTAAGGCTGCGTTTAACATTAACATGCAACCGGAATCTGGATGTTGTCCACATGATCACCGTGATTTTGCCAAGTAAGACATGTTCCTAGAACATCATCTTTGTTTCCAAACGCAATGACTTCAGTTTTGTCTTTGTTTAACTGAAGGAAGTTCAGGCACATCCAGTTTTTAACTTCGTCAATGCATTGGCACAGAGAGTCAATGGGGCAGTAGTCGTTAGGTGAGAGGGCGAGGTGGATCTGGGTGTCGTCTGCATAGCTGTGATGGGCAATTTGGTTCCTTCTCATTATTTGGCTCAGTGGCAGCAGATACAGATTGAACAAGAGCGGTCCAAGGATTGAGCCTTGAGGGACTCCACATGTCATGGATGTTCACTCAGACTTATGGATACTCACATAATAACCTCTCCATTCTGAGTTTGACCTGCACCATTTCAGGACCATCCCAGAAAGCCCGACCCAGTTTTCCAGCCTGTTGCGAAGTATTCTGTGATGGACAGTGTCAAACGCAGCACTGAGGTCGAGTAGAACCAGCACTGATATTTTACCTGTATCAGTATTTGAGTCAATATCATTTATCATCTTTACGAGTGCTGTCTCTGTGCTGCTGTGAGGTCAGAAACCAGTTTGAAAGTTGTCAAAGTGTCCAACTGAACTTAAGAACTTGTTCAGCTATTGAAAACAACTTTTTCAATGATCTTGCCTTTGAAAGGGAGATTTGAGATTGGTCTGTAGTTGCTCAATATGGTGTTATCCAGACTGCTCTTTTTCAGGAGGGGCTGAACCACTGCCGTTTTCAGAGAGTTTGGAAAAGTCCCAGAAAGAAGTGAGGCGTTTACCACTTCTAGAAGATCTGCTTCTAAACAGTTCAACACACTTTTGTTGAGTTTCTCCAAGGTGTTTTGTGTCTGCCACTCTTCTTCCTGACTTTCACTGGAGCAAAATCACCAATGACACTTTTGAGTTAATGGAATCAAGGAGAAAATCAACAGAGTCGCAGATATGTTTGGTGTTAAAGATACAGCCTTCAGAAACAGCACACTACTGTTCTCATTTAAGACACTTAAATGAATGAATATAAAGTTTCCTTGAAATAAAAACAACGGAACATGTTGAATTATTATACTAAAGATGATGATCATGTCTAGTAAACTAGATTCAAAGTCATGGGAATATTAATGCGATCATACATGTCAGAGCAAAAGCCACTGCTGTTTGAACAGCTGAAAACAAATGATCTGTTTCAATGTCAGATTCACAATCAATCCAGTTATTATGACCAATATTAAATCTACGTCTACTGTGCTGGAGTGTGACGCAGATGAAGTCAAACAATCACACTTTCCAAACTTCCCCGTTTGACCGACTTGAACCTGAAAACTGACATTCAGAGAGAGAGAGAGAGATGCAGTAAAGGAGCTGATCACTCAATCATGGCCTGATTACTCTAGGCTCCTCCCACTCATCCTCCACCAATCAGAACGCTGGAAGACTCATTGATCACAGCTGCACTGGAGTACAGGAGCTTTGAAAAGCTCTTGTGGTGAATCAGTGTCTGTCTGACGCTCGCTCAGATCTCTCTCTATCTCTCTCATTTTCCTCCCTGCGGTATGGTAATATAATGTTTCCTCCTTTCAGCTCCAGTCTCTTCTGGGCTGTTTGTTCTTTTGGCTTTTATCAGTTTGGGCCTCTATGTTGGGCTCATTATGGGGGAACCTTTTGACACAACCATTTTCAGTCTCTTACCCATTTGCTCATGAGTTTGTCCAGCTAACAATCTCCATGAAGAAAAGTTTGGCCTCAGACTATTTCAAACCAGAAGAAAATAAGTGGATATTATCAGCATTGATGATGTTGCAGTAAAAGATGCTTGTGTTGGTCAGTGAATCCTGAAAACAGACGCTGTATGGCGGTTTCCACACTTCATGAAGCAGCACAGCCATTTTCAGCTGTGAGGAGAAGAAAGGTTTCTTCATAGCAGGATTTCTGAAGATCAGTGTTTGTTTGAAATGAACTCAAGATATAATATTGTATGAATAAAACACAGATCACATCTGTAAATCTAGAATAAAAGATCCATAAAAAGGAGGAAATATCAGTCTTGATTCCAACAGGAGTGTCTGTAAAAACAGAGTCCAGTTCTGAACAACTCCATTTGAGCACTTTGAGCAAAGCAGATGTGGTAGAAATACATCATGTGCAGATAAAAACATGAATATCAAATACTTATTTCTGAACACTTACAAAATAAGAGTAAAAATTCCCAATCTTCTGATCAGATGTGTGGAACAAGAAGCCATGAATGAAATGACAAAAGCAGCTGATAGCAAACAGGTAAACTCTACTTTGGTAAATGAATGATCTGTTGATTTCTCCAGCACATGCCCAGAAAGAGTCCCAGTGCACACAGCGATCCACGACACTCGCTGAGGAAACACCAGTGCCACCTAGAAATCAAACACTTGGTGCTTCCTTACAGTCACTTCTGAATCACTACAAGTTTATATTTCCCCTACAGAAACACAGAACGAGGCTCGTGTTTGATCCTCATCGAGAAACGGCTCAAAAGTAGCTTCAATAGCGGCGCTCGCTCTCGCCTTTGTGACAAATACTAGACTTGTTCGGACCACAATTGTTCAGCGGATCATTGTTTGAGAACTCAATACAAGTTTCAAACTGCAGTGACAGAAATCTCTGCGTAACTGATGTTTGTGTTGGTGAAATGTGCTTTTCCGCAGCCAGACAGTCTTTACTGACAGAAGAGTCAACAGCGTTCACGCACGGCTTTCGTCTCGCTTCAGAAAAACACTTCAATCACGTTTGATGTTGTTTCTTAGACTGCACACTCCGTGACCCACCAGCTGAGAAATACATTTCATAGATTGATAGATCATGTCTTCTGCATTTAAAATCTACACATTGTGCACAATGAGGCTCAATATGTCATGCCAACACTATAGCAAACACGACTGACTGGTCAATGCAGTCAAGAGTCTCAACACTAGTGCTACAGGTTCAACATTCACTTTATTGAGGATCATCAGGTTACAGAAACAGCAGCTGTTGAGAGAAACTCACACACTTGAGAAAGTTCAGCACAAGATGTGTTACCTGGGCGCATTCTCCGGTCCAGACGGGGCCTCCACAATGAACGCCACCTCCAGCCCCTTTCTCTGGCCGAATGTGAAGATCTGGGCAACCGGGTGTTCCATATTTGTTGTTGTTGATGATGTTGATGATGATAATGTTTCGTGCTATTGATGTTCGTCTGCGTTTCTT
The DNA here is from genome assembly GCF_018812025.1 of Megalobrama amblycephala. NCBI lineage: Eukaryota > Metazoa > Chordata > Actinopteri > Cypriniformes > Xenocyprididae > Megalobrama > Megalobrama amblycephala. Next base: position 214,967 of record NW_025953370.1, read on the forward strand.
CTTCTTTTATACGTTTACTGGCGGCTAATGGCTCACAAACACAGTTTTAGGGTCACAGCGCCACCTACTGTGCTGGAGTGACATGACAACAGACACTGCAGTTGTTTTAATACACGAACATACAGACGCAACGCTTCACAATTCAGTTCTCAGACCATACAATGCAAATGCCAATGAAACCTGATGTTCATTTTTCTTGTTTTTCGTGTACTTCTTTACTTCTGCTAAATTATGACTTTTAGAAACAATGATTTGAATAAATGAAATCTAACTGATTTTCTATTTTTCCTTTTTTTTTTTTTTTTTTGTTGCTCCGTGGCCTGTACCATTAGCAGGGGTTGTTGCCGCGGACTACTATCATTTCATGATTATTGTAACTGCTTTATTTACACTATATGCACGTTGAGGAGTAGTTTAAAAGACTGAACACAGAGGATGACCTTTTTCACCCGACAATCATTTTTTTTATTAATATAGAAACTGTGCTAAATATATGGCAGTCTCGGACTGGCCATCGCGAGCAGCCGGGAAGGGAAATCCCAGCTTGTTTGTATACTTATTCGTTATTACTTTATTTTATTTATATACCTTATACCAGTGGTTCCCAAACCTGTCCTGGAGGACCCACTGCACATTTTGGATTTCTGTCCCATCTAACACACCTGATTCAACTCATTAGAGACTGCAAGACCTGAAGTAGGTGTGTCAGATAAGGGCGACATACAACATGTGCAGTGCTGGACTCCTTCAGGACAGTTGCTGCAGTAAAGAGCCCTATGGTTTATTTATTTTCAATTATTACTTTCAATAAATAAATACAAATAGGTCTATTTTGATTTGGCACATTCCCCATCTTGTTTATAGTTATTTATTGACTTATTCATTATTATTTAATTCCATTACTGCGGGAATCCAACATTCAATAATGAACCGAAATAAATCGTACAGTGCTCTTGACTTGCAGCACGAGTAGCTATGAAATATTGCAGGCTAAACGAGAGCTAAAAACCTAACAATTTTTTTAATGATGCTTATTTGTATATTTTCGCTTGGTGGTCTTTTTATCTTTCATGCTATATTGACGTGAAGGATCTTGGCAAGCGCTGCTGCTCGAGCTGCCCTCCGTCTGCTGCCTATCCCGCTGAAAATAAACTGGGATGCATCCCCTGATCAGTTAGACGTGATCAGTGATGGGAATAACGGCGTTACTTTTTTCAGTAACGAGTAATCAAACTAATTACTTTTTCTCCCATTACAACGCCGTTTCTGACAAAAAAAATCCCGCGTCACTATAATTGAGCTCACTGAAGCGGTTTTCATCAGCTCTCTCTCAGCCATACGACCTGCAAAGATTTTCCCTGGTGTGTGTTGCGGTTAGTCATACACAAATATAATTTAAACTGATAATAATGCACGATGCTCTGTGTGTGTGTGCATGCGAGCGGAGTGTGAGCTCAAACTGGATCGAAAATAGGTAAAATAAGGGTTTTTTTTTTCTAGCCGACTAGTAGTTTTTCATTTAAGCCATTATAGTTGACTAATCACATTTATATTAATTTAATTTCTTAAATGCTATAGCACTCAAACACACGCATAAAGCTTGCCATAAAGAACCAGGAAAAGTAATGATTATGAATGTGACAGAGACAAGGAGACATTTTAATTGTTTATTAATAAAGTAATGTTTTCTGAATCAGTGTCTGCTGCAGAGATGAAGTTGACACTGACTCTCATCATCTCCGTGGACGCGCTGAGAAAATGCACATTTCATTCGGATTACACGAGTAGCCCATTTCTTTTCGTTTTTAATTATTTAGTTTTAAAGTAGATATTTCAAGCTTTCTATAGATATTCTCATGTCTGTGAGGCAAGCTGCCTCGGTTCATTTAGCCTATAAAACGCGCTTCAGTTCACGCGCATGTGATCGCGCCCGCGCCTCCATGTCAGGATTATTGTTTGCTATATTTGCTTATTAAATCCAGGCAAATTGGTTGATGAAATATTAAAATTAATATACAATTTTTACTAAACGAAATTTACTTTAAAAGAAAGGCTTTACAAAACAAAACTTAATGAAGTGGTCAAAATCATGTCTGACCCACTCCATGTCTCCCAATATATTGCGCATCTTCTGATGCATCTTACTCTTGCTGTTCACTTTTCATAATCAAATAGAGTAATTAAAAACATAACATAGGAGTAATAAAAATATATATGAAACTACGTTTTCTTGCTACCAAGAAATCGGATCCAGAATATTTAAATCTAAAAATAAATTTAATATTATGGGCGTCCAAGTTATTTGACCTATTTAAAAAAAAATAAAAAAATAAATAAATATATAAAGTAACGCAATTAGTTACTTTTATAATGCTGTAACTTAGTGATTATGGAGCCGACGGACACAAGAATCACACCAGAGATGAGAAACAAGAACCAAGATGAGCTTTATTTACAAGCAGCAAATCAAGAGTGTTGAAGAGAATAAAACATTAAAACAGTCTCAAACTGGAACACTGACATTTCTTAAACTGACATAATACATACATACTAAAAATGAACAAGTAGTAAAATATACAATAAAAAGATTCTTTAATTAAAGTTAGAATAAAACCACATAGAAGTTGTAAAACAGTGACAGTGAAAGAGGTGGTGAAGGAGGACGAGCAGCGAGGAGAAGATCTGAAAGAGAATCAGAAACTCAAGTGAATCATTTGAACAGCAGAAGATCTGAAAGTGAATCAGAAACTCAAGTGAATCATTTGAACAGCAGAAGATCTGAAAGTGAATCATGTTAAACTTCAAAAGGACAGAATTAATCAAAAAGAAAAAAAACTGGAACATTATAAACTCTGGTGCAGGAGATTATTTTATAACATGTATATAGATCATGTCTTCTACATTTAAAATCTACACATTGTGCTCAATGAGGCTCAATATGTCATGCCAACACTATAGCAAACACGACTGACTGGTCAGCAGTGTTGGGGCTAGTTACTCAAAAAAGTAATATTACATATTACATATTACTCTCAAAAATAGTAATGCCTTACTTTACTTTATTACTCCCTGGAGAAAGTAACTAGTTATACTAGTTATAGTTATAACTTCCTCAATGTTTAACAAAAACCATCTAGTGCAAAAAATCAATTTGATTGTCGATTAACAAGTACAAACAAAAAAAATATTAACTTCCTCAAAAAAATATATCCATAAATAAAAGACAGCGATTCGACGGTAGAAAGAGGTAACATTTCTTCTACTACGTACGAGGCAACAAGCTTATTTATCTCGGATTTTGATATTGGTAGTACTTTATGTTCAAATGAAAGTTTTTGCTGCTTGTGGGGCTGCTCGTTCATGTCACTCTGTCGCTTCGCAACGAGCTTGATGTGTCCGTGCTGTCGCTGCAGGTGCTTCTTCAAGTTGGAGGTAGAGTTACAAGCGGTGGAGAGCAGCTTTCTCCCCGGGCAGAGTGTGCACTTCACCGTCAAGTTATTTTCCTTCCGTTGAACATATTCAAAATAATGACTGAATCTCCACCCGTCGAAACTAGCTTTCTGTTGCTGGGAACCTTCCTCTGAAAAAGAGCTTGCCGTTGTTGACGCTTCCATTTTTCCCCATCTGTCTTTGAGGGTGCCGCTCTGCTGCTGGCTGCCGGGTGTCGACCAATCGGTGATGGTAAATGATACCTCGTGCCAAACCCAGACCAATCACTGTTCCATTCACGCCCTCCTCCCCTTCCCTTCTGTTCTCTGTGTTGTGTGCCTTGTGTGTGATGAAGGTGCTACTGGTAAATGTAACGCAAGTAACTAGCTCGGGAAAACTGTAATAATATTACCATTTTCAGACGAGTAATGCCTTACACTACCAGTTACTGAAAAAAGTAATATTATTACAGTAACGCGTTACACCCAACACTGCTGGTCAGTGCAGTCAAGAGTCTCAACACTAGTGCTACAGGTTCAACATTCACTTTATTGAGGATCATCAGGTTACAGAAACAGCAGCTGTTGAGAGAAACTCACACACTTGAGAAAGTTCAGCACTAGATGTGTTACCTGGGTGAATGCTCCGGTCCAGACGGGCCTTTCAGAATAAAGGCCACCTCCATGCCTTTCCTCTGGCCATAAATGTATATACTCTGCACAGGGCGCTCAATTTTTTCTTGTGGTGGTGGTGTGGTTTCTTCTTCTTTTATACGTTTACTGGCGCTAATGGCAAACAAACACAAACACATCTCCTAAATACTTGAATTTTCTTTGAATATTTCTTCATTATATTTAAGGAATCATAGGGATTAAATTCTTTAAATAGAGATTTAAGAAGTGAGCACAATTCAATTTCAAAGTGGAGATTGCATGGAATACCATTTGCAAATTTTGCATAAGAATGAAGAATTTGCCATATTTATATGTGTGTGTGTGTGTGTGTGTGTGTGTGTGTGTGTGTCTAAATGCTACAAACAGGAATATATCATCACACTGTCAATCCTGGTGTCTCTATATATCTTCATTGTTTTGTAAATTAATGCTATCGCTCTTTGTCAGACACGTGGGTTTATTACGCGTGACGTCATCGAGGCGCCATTTGTAAGATATCGCTATTATTCAGAGAAGAGATCAGAAATCATTAAACACTGCCATACAGAGATAAATTAAAACAAATATTCCTGGAGCTTTTATTTGGATAAACTCATCGATTCAGAACATTTATTAATATAATCTGGATCATTTGTAGTGCTGCATCCATCCTCATTCATGATAAAGTTAAATATCTGGTTTAAGTGCATAAACATGAATTCATTAAAAACACTTGATTTAGCTGTTGAAGTGTTGATTACAAGAAGACAATAAAGAACGGCACATTTTGAAAATGTTAATTCTACATGAATTCTTGTTGATGCGCGACTGTAAAAAGCACCAAATGTTGTTCTTCAACTGTAGATGGACACAGTGGAAGTAAACAAAGTTGCATAAATGTCAAATGATGGTATTCTAGTGTGATCATCAGCACATTTCTACACTACAGTTCTACACGAGATTCAAGCGTGCTCTTTCAGATTGATGATTCTCTGTGAAAATCTCAAAACTTGCCTCTTCAGAACACACAAATCTAATGTCTCTTTGTGAAAATGTAGAGCTCAAACACACAAGAATGGAGAGATGTTGGTGAAAGTGATGTTTGTGTCTCTCCGCTGCGACCCAGGCCATCCGGAGCCTCCGTTATCCTCTACAGATGCTCCAGACAGACTTTATCAAGGAGGAAACTGACTAAATCTGGCCTCCTAGTAGAGTTGATACTGATGAACATGGACAAAATGGAGGAAAAGCTTCAACTTTATTCTGCAATCAAACACTTTCTGTCCTACAGAGAGTTTGGGATCATGTGATAACGGAGCCGACGGACACAAGAATCACACCAGAGATGAGAAACAAGAACCAAGATGAGCTTTATTTACAAGCTGCTGCAGAAATCAGCAAAGAAAGTGTTGAGTTTAATCAAATAAAAGGTTAAACAGTAAAACCAATTAAAAACAAACTTTACTAAAACTGACAAATACAAAATCTTCAATAAAAATGAGGTAAAAGTCAATAAATACAAATGGGAAAAAAAAAAGTCAATTTTCTTAAATAGTTAAAAATGTGTTGATTAAAAAAATAAAAGCCATTTAAAAAAAAAACAAAAAAACAAAACACTATACTAACTTAAAATGACAAACAAATCAAAAACAAGGTACAAAATTTTTTTATAAAATTATACAGTTAAAAATGTGGAGGCCCACAAGTTATAAAAATGGATGGTTAAAAATAAGTTTTGAAAATAAACAGTTAACTATCGTAACTTAAACTGACAAAAACGAGGTAAAAAAAAAAGATAAAATTATAGTTAAACCAACATTATTAATATTTAATATGCGTTAAAATAACAAATTATTGAAAGATTAGAAAGAGTGCAAAAAAAAAAAAAAAACAATATTTACAAGAAAATCCTCCATCTGAAAATGAAATGGAAACAGAAACTCAAGTGAATATCTGAAAGTGAATCATATCACACAACTTCACTTGGTAGCTGAACCTGAAAGACAGAGAGACTGAGAAGAGACTGACAGGTGTGTGACAGAAAATGAAGCATTATGGGAACAAAAGCGTGTGGTAACTGAACGTCTGACTCTAGTTCTGTATTAAACGGGGCTGAAGCGCCTCCTACAGAAATTTCACTAGAATTTTTATATATGAGAGTTATCGAAAAAGAGGCCATTTTTAAATTGTTAGTGGTAAAGTGTTTAAATTGGAAAAAATGATATTTTACACACACATACATATAAGCATATAAATTATGAACAGGCAAAGATAAGAGTACCAACAAAATATTAATACTTGATTATGTTGTAGTCAATGTATGATTTTCCTGTAAGCTTGGTTTTTCTGTTATATATATATATATATAAATAAAAAAGAGAGAGGGTTCTATTGGTAAATAATGTTGTTTAATTTGATGATAACTGGAATGCTGGTTGTGCGAGTAACATTTCTCAGAATATACACAACAAAAACAACCTACTTCTCTAGAAATCGCCCTCTTGGGTTCAACAGCTCTTCCGTCCACTTTGTGCAGACGAGCGTCCATCGCTGCATCACCTCACCTACTGAACTGCAGGTCACAAACCCAAAACCCCTCGACCTCTTTGTGTAGGGCTCCCTCATCACCTGTGAGCAGAGACGGGTTCAGCAGCTGCTCTCATTCATTAGCATGTGAACTGAGACCCTCGATAAAGAGCTTTCAGAGCTGCTCAGGCTCACGGGGGTCTGTTGCTGTGAGAAACAAAACCATTGACGTTAGAGTAAATATGTGTAATAACAACCCTACGAACAACTCTACGTTTATTTACATGATCAAACAGAAACAGCATATTTAACTAGGTATCTTGGCGTTTTCCCGTATTACAATTACACAATCCTAATGAACACTGAAAAACTATTTTCTTTATTGACCCACATCAGAATCGCCACTGCTAGTGCGCGCTGCCGATGTGACAATCCTGTCAACAGAGTCATGGTCATCAAATGTTATGAAGGGCCTGTATGTATAAAACTTCTCAGAAATGCTCTTAAGAATAGTCTTAAGTTTTCACTTAAGTGTCAAAAAATTCTTAGTAAAGAGTCTGAGACTTTAATAAAGAAGCTAAAAGCAACTTTTAGTAAAGTGTAAGACGGATTCTTAAGTGTTGTGCACTAAGGACTACAATAATGTCAACTCAAAATGGCTGCTCTTAACCTCTGAATCAGCCAATAGCGAGCCTGGAAGGGTGAAGTCACAGCAGCACAATACCAGTCATTTAATGTTATTATAAAAAACAATAATAACAAAAAAGCCCACAAACGTTTTAATATTTAAATGTATTTAAAAGTAATAGCTTTGCATTGTGCAAAATTCTCACAAATTAGTGTTGATGGTGTTGAATCTTTTTCTATTGATATATGTCTCCTCATTTACAGTTAGAGCAATGATGTGTCATGAGTTCATCAACGGCTCCAACAGCTCCATGTTGAACACATGCAAGAACCAATTAAATATTAAAAACTGATTGTTGTATTAAATGTCATATTTTAAAATATTTAAATAATATAAAAATAGTTTTCTCATATTTTAATGGTTTAAGTAAAATTGTTTGCGATTAACAAGAAACTCTTGTTTGCATTTCCTCTTGTGTACTGTATGTTCATCTTTTGTGCTTCCTTATTTTTCATGAAGCATTTTGTTGTGCGTCAGCTGTGATAAACAGACACCTGCTCTCATCAGGTGTGTAACAGGCCAGACAGTGAGAGTTTTAGCTATTTATATGAGGTGTCCTTTATCTATTTACATTGCTAACTAAGCAATCAGTCTTGTCGATCGTCGCGTACCTTGCCGTGAGCAGAAGCCCTGACCAATGACGTGTGATAAGAAGCATGACACTTTCTTCGCCCCCCCCTTCTCGCCTGAGAAGCCGTGTGAGAAGCTACGTGACGTCTGAAGTAAGTTTTGCCAGCTGTTATTTTGTAAATTGTCTGAAGTTCTGTAAATTAGTGTTTTGGCTTTGTTTTGAGCAAAAAGAAAAAAACACATTTAACATTTTAGCACCTCAAAATCGCTGAATATTTCTACATTCCTAAATTTGTTTAAATATGTTGACGAAAACATGACCTACGCTATTAGCCAATCAATAAGTGACATTAAAAGATGTGCTATTGCTTAACTCCCTGAGGTCTGAAAACGCGTCGGCGCGTTTTGCAGGATTTTTTTCACATTGCAGCAAAACAGACTTAAAATACTCCATTTCTTGTCATAGAGACATAAGTAATACATCAATTGAAACTATAGAATGTCTTCTTTTATTTGTGTACACTCAGAGTAAAAACAAAATGTTGTGCTTTTTGCAAAATAAAGAAATCTAACATGATGCGTGATCTCTCGTCTCCCTCTGAACAAACTTTAATCTGATAGTTCTCAGAAAATGAACTGTAACTTAGTGAATACTAATGACAAAAAAATTAGACATATGTCAAAAGAAATGTTGAAATGTCAGGTTTTAAATCATGCAAGTCAAATCGAAAACAAACATTCTGTGTTTATGTAATCTGTATGAAAAGAGACACATGTCCGAAGTCCATGTTTCAGCTCATTACCCGTTAATGCGTCCACGCCCACGGAGCGAGCGCTATTCAGACGCAAATTCTGAGTCAATACAGGCATACATCATCTCAATCATGTATTTGTCTTGAAAAGTGTTTATCTGTATGTAAAAGCCATGGTTAGCAATCTCTGGAAGACATGCCGTTAGTTCCTGATATGTCCTCTTCTTCTTTATAATAATTTGTGGATTAAATGTGCACAGAGAGCGCCCTCCGGCTGCAAGTATGAATTGAAAACACCATTCCTGAAATGTCCTCTTCTTCTTTAGAATAATTTGTGGACTAAAGGTGTACAGAGCGCCCTCCGACTGCAAGAATGAATTGAAAACACCAGCGCTCATAGTGATGACAATGAATATAGAATAAACTCTGTATAGAATAAAATCAGTATAGAAAATTGACAAACATATAAGAATACATCAATATTTCTCCAAATGTGCATGCTTTTAAACTAAAAACCTATAGTCAGACTCTTTGCATCACAGAAATACATTATATTTTAAAGAATATAATAGAATACCATTATTTTAAATTGAGCTGAGACATTATTACAGAGGTTTTTTCACAGCCTACCTGACTGAAAGGCCTCATTAATATGCAGCACCATTAGAGGTTCTTTATGCGATTCTTTTGTCTTCTCAGGTGTAAATGACCCATTATTCATGATGATTCACGCCTCCACGCATACTGTGTTTCTTGACAAAAAGTGTCTTACAAAAACTGTATAAATCAATATATTGTTTTATATGAACAAGTAGGCATTATAATTTTTACATAATTTTGAAGCAAAAACTCTAGTTTACAACCTCCAATACCCAGAAGTCTTGTAAACACAGATTTAATATATATTTTTGGCCTTATTCCAGTGACTTAATTTTTTTGTTTTTTCAATAACCACGCATAAACGTTATTCCTTCAAAAACACAAACATGTACATACATGTTCCTCACATATTATTGTAGCCTAGTTTGTGCTGAATACAGTGTAATGACACTTTTGTCATTTATATGTTTATGAACAACTGAAAAAAAGCACAAATGTCAGGGCATGTCAAAACTTCTCCAGGGCCCAAATCAGCCTCAGACTCCAGAGGGTTGACTTGAAAATGCCTGGGCTTAACTAATCAACACATCTCTCCTGTCATAAACACTATTGCTAAGATAAGTTCAACACAGACACGCCTCCTGTCACTCACTCAGAGCAGCGGCAGGCCTCGAGAATCTCGTTCGGTCCGGTTGAAGGGTTTTTGTTATAACAACTGATATGACCACATTAGCACATTTGTCAGCTAAACGTTCATTCAGTGTTTCCCATTAATGACCATAATGACCAGTTCATAATGAACTGAAAATTTAAAACATAAATGGTCTCCATGTTGTATTTGCCAGAGAACTAAAATCGAAACTGTGATATGGCTTTGTGTCTTTATAAAACAGCAAAATACAGTGATTAAGTATATATACAGTCTGTCTGTGCTGCGTGTTTTAAAGAGAAGTGCGTACATTGTTCACACAATCAGCTGCTGATCTGGTGATCAAAATAAAAGCTTTATCTTAGAAATTAGTATTAATTTGTTATTAGAAATTATAATGTAATTTATTTTAGAGTGCATTTGTTGCGATATATGGATATTAGTCATATGAATAATTATATAGGCTTAAAACATTATTTTATTGTAATAATTGTTTGGTATCCTAAAACACAATGTTGACTGAGACTCTGTCACAGCTAAAAAGATGTTTGAGCCCTCTTTCTGTTACACACAGAAGGGGACGGAGACACAGGTTAATCGTATATGATGTTTATTGAACAAACAGAGTTATAGCAGAGTGCAGTGAAGGAATGGATTCTGGAATCCACTGCCGCTTCAATATATATATTTTGTGTTAAATTATTTGAATGACTTCTTCAACGTATGTTAAAGCATTTATTTTCCTTTTCAAACACTAGAAAATAAGTTTGAACATTATCTGTACCTCTCACTGAGAGAAAATAACATGTTATCAGTATGTTTTGGGAAAGTTTCCTGCTCAGAGCAGATCTCAGATCAACTTCAGCCTGGAAGAAGCTGCGAATCATGTGTATCCGTAGAGCGGCCTACGAACTCCTTGAGAGACTTGAAGCTGGCTTCTGCTGATGAAACTGCAAACTATTCTTCATTACATTTTTCTTCAATTTATTAATTTTTTTAAACTTTGACTCCGGGTCTTTATTCAACATATCTGGTCAAGGGTCCTAAACTATTTATCCCCAACAGTTTATGGTGGAGGATGCGGGCAGTCATTCTTCGGTGACATCCCAGGTTAAACGACAAACAAGGAAGTTATTATCTGGATGGGGATATCTGAGTGGAAGAGACTGGGTGAGAGGAACGGGATAGCTTCACTCAGATGTAAGTGAGGAGTACCGTTGAACCGGATTTGGAGGCCGGGGAGGTACACTAATTATACTAGCTTTATGATATTGATGATCATTGAATTTGATAGTATAAGAAGTTGAACCACGAGCCACGAACGCACTCCAATACAGGGACACAAAGTGATTAAGACACGGCGTGGTGTACAGAGGTACCCTACAGGGAGTGTCTGGATCCATTAGATCCAGTGGCACCGTGAACCTGGCTCTGTCTCTTTCACATCACATAGGGGATCCCCGAACTTAGTGATTCAGACGGGGATTAAATTATTAGTTAATTACAAAATAAATAAAAAAATAAATAAATAGATATAGGGTTTCTTGTTTGCCTGGGATGCATCTAGAACAATTCAGAGAAAAGTAACATTTTGTGACCCTAATTGGATTGGACTGTGGTTTTGGAGTATACTTTGCAGTTTCATCAAGCAGAAGCCAAAGCTGTGTTGTTTAAAGATCGCCGCCTCCATCTCTTTCAGGTGAGTATTAACTTTGACTAAAATATGGCTGACAAATTGAGTAACTTGATCAGTCCCGATACAGATAATGAGACAGAAGAGAGTAAACGCTGTAAGCAGCTCTGCTGTGAAGCCCTCACTTCAAAGACATTTGCAGAGATTATTGAGAAAATGGTTTGTCAGGGTTTTGATTCTGATTGGAAAGTTAAACAACAACTTGACTGGCTACAAACCAAGAAAGAATCAGAAAAATTCACATTTTTAGCTGTTTGTGCTTATTCATGGATTTGAAAATGGGTGGGGTGCCATTAACCCCTGATGGGAAAATCCCAGCGGTAACTGAGGGATGGTTCAATTTGATTACCCAATGTGATAAAGATGACAAGGAGTGTTTTAACTGCGGTGTGCAGGGCCATCTCGCTCGTAACTGTAAAAACCCACCTAAAGGTGTAGACAGTGTGGGAAACTTGGCCATAACAAAAGAAAGAAAAGAAAGAAACTAACAGAAAAAGAGACTTCCACTCTGCCTGAGAGCTTGTGAAATTGAGAAAAAAACGAGGAGATAATAAGGTCAAAAGATTGTAGTCTTAAGGAATTCCTTTTGAAGGAAATATCTATAATAATGTTTTGTATTGAATGAACAAATACTGGTTAATGTAAAATTACACACAGTAAATCTAAAACGTGAGTTACAAAAATACAGGTGCTGGTCATATAATTAGAATATCATGAAAAAGTTTTTTTTTTTTTTTATTGTAAATTATTTTTAAAAATGAAATTTTCATATATTTTAGATTCCCTACATGTAAAGTAAAACATTTCAAAAGGTTTTTTTTTTTTAATTTTGATGATTAGAGCGTACAGCTCATGAAAGTCCAAAATCCAATATCTCAAAATATTGGAAAAATCCTCCAGCTCCTGCAGATTCTTCAGTTTTCAAGCATCTTCTGCATATTTGAACCCTTTCCAGCAGTGACTGAATGATTTTGAGATCCGTCTTTTCACACTGAGAACAACTGAGGGACTCAAACTCAACTATTAAAAAAGGTTCAAACATTCACTGATGCTCCAGAAGGAAACATGACGCATTAAGAGTCGAGGGGTGAACACTTTTGAATTTAAATATCAAGGTAAATTGTACTTAATGTTTCTTCCGGGAAACATGCAAGTATCTTCTGTTGGTTCCGAAGGGCAGTACTAAATGAAAAACAACGATATTTAAACAAAATAAGAAAAATTGTGACATCTTCATCCTGTTCAAAAGTGTTCACCCCCCGACTCTCAATGCATCGTGTTTCCTTCTGGAGCATCAGTGAATGTTTGAACCTTTTTTAATAGTTGTGTTTGAGTCCCTCAGTCGTCCTCAGTGTGAAAAGACGGATCTCAAAATCATTCAGTCACTGCTGGAAAGGGTTCAAATATGAAAAAATGCTTAAAAACTGGTGAATCTGCAGGATCTGGAGGATTTTTCTGAAGAACAGAGCTCAGTTTAACTGCTCAGGACAAACAAGAGACTCATGAACAACCATCACAAAACACACAAACAGTCGTGGATCATCAGGTGACCACACACAGTATTGAGAATCAATGCTTCACATACTTATGAATGGGGTTATTTTAATAAATTCAGCTATTGTTTTGTCTTGTGAACTAAATACAAACATCTTGTTATGTAAAATATCTTACTCAGGACAGTACTAAACAAAACATAACATGCATTTTTTATTATCCCTCTTATTTTATTAAAATAATTCTCATTTTCACAGATTCTGCAAGGCGTTCACATACTTTTTCATGCCACTGTAAGTTTGAGACAGAACATCTGACTCAATCACGTACTTTTGCCTCTCGAAATAAATTATTGACCCATCTTTTGAATTGATATCGCATCAATCGTTTATAAATAATGTTGCATCATTACAAAACAATCAACAACAATAACTTTAGCAGATTATTTAACATACCTCAATTCGTATCGCTTCAAGAAGGTCTGCTGCTATCATACATGGTCTGCTGTTCTAGGCTCATATACTAACATACAGCCTCCCCCTACTGGACGCAGGAGGAACAACAGGGGCGTAAAACTGCAGTGAATGTCTAATGCTGCTGATCAGTGTGAATATTGAGAATTACAGTAAATGACTGAACCTGCTCATATAACATGAATATATGAATGAGGTAATAACATGTGTTCACATTACCAACCTGGAGGAACACTGTCATATAAATGAACTTGTGTAATCTGCAGTCACGTGATCGTCTGTGTGTTTTCTTGAGGAACAGCTCCATCTGCTGGTCATTCATGAGTTCATCAGGACAGATGTTATCATGTTCTGTTACATTATCACAGATTATTTCAGTTCAGGATGATGAATTAATGTACGCAATAATTCATGGCAAAAAGCACGACTCAATTTATCTGAATCTACAGCAAACGGTTGAAAGCTCCACCAATCAAACGCTCCGCTGTGTGGCACGTGACTGAATGCGGAAGTGCACGCTGTGTTTATCAGATGTAAACAGCAGCAAACCAACATTAAGCAGCTAACTTTAACATTTATACTAGAACAACCGACAGCCAAACACTGATTATGAGCGTGTAACCCACAGGTATGTTGATATTTCAGTGTTGTGTGAGAATGATCCGGTTATCGCGTGACCTTGTGAGTCTGTCCCAGATTCCCTACATTAGATCCATATTTCAGACAAGCAATGTCATGTTTACCAGAATGCATTTCTAATAAACACAAGATGTGATTTAATGTGTCACATGCTGGTGTTGTTAATAAAATAAACTAACTTATTGTGTCTGAAATATTGACATATTGAGCCAAATATTAAAATACTTGTATATCACAGCTGTATTTGTTGTGGTTATGCTCATTTGAATAAGAAACTCATTATTGTATTACAGTAATTAGTACTTTAAGTGAGAAATGTGCTTCATTTTCATGAAAATGGTGCTAAAATATCTTGTTTTTAATGTAAAATAGATCTGATATTGGGGTGAAATGTGTGGAAGCTTATTTCTGCCACATAATGAAAATAAAAATGTTATTGTGACTTTTTATATCACAATTTTGACTTTTTTCTTGCAAAAAAAAGTATTGTGAGATATAATTTCACATTTATTTTTTTAAATCAGAATTTTGAGAGATGTTAACTCACAATTACACGTTTATAACATGCAATAAAGGCCTTAAAGTCAGTTTTATCAAATTGAATGCCAAAAGTTTTTTGTTATACTATTTAAGATAACTAAGTCTTATTTATAATATCAAGAGGTCTTAAATTTGGGGATAAAAAAAAATTGATTAATTTAGTGTTGCTCATTTCAAAGTAAACCCAAACTCAAATCTGTTCCATGGCAGAAAGCAGCTTCCGTAGTAACGCGTGTTCTCCGGGTCCACAGGCGTCTGATGGCTGCTGAGGATCGCTCCGAGACAGAACCGTCAGGATGACCGTCGTCTGGCTGCTGGACGGCTGTGCGCTGCGTTTGTGCCACAGGCCGGGCCGCGCGTCCGTCGCCCTCTCCTCGTCCCCGCTGAGGAACCCCTTCAGAGCCAGAGAGCGGCTGAGCTGGAGGCCCGGGCGCGGCCGGAGGTTCTGGTTCTGCAGGGTCGCACCGTACGCCAACATCTCCGCCTTCAGCACGTCTGCGCGGCAGGGGGCGGCGGATCTGAGGTATCGCACGTCCCGTCTGCGCGGCGCTCTGGAGTCGGCTTGGAAAGCGGTGAGCGGGACGCGAGCGGAGATTCTGTCCCGACTCAAAGCGAAAGAGACACCGCCTCTTTTATCACAAGCCCCGCCCTCCACACTTCCTGCTACGCCAGCTAACATCCCAGAACAGGAGGAGAATGGAGTGACTGGAGCAGCTCCGCCCACTGCACCTCAAGCTGCACCCACTACACGTCAAGCTCCACCCACTACATATCAAGCTCCACCCACTGTGCCACAGGCTCCACCCACTGCATATCAGGCCCCACCCTCTTCCCTTGTTGCAGCTAAGATTCAAAAACAGAAAGAGTGTGATGTGGCCAGAACAGCCCCGCCCACTACACCCCAGGCCACGGCCACCAACCAAACCACGCCCCTTTTCCACCCGGGGTCCCTCAGCGCTCATCTGGGCGAGACCTACGACTATCTGTCTCATCATATCAACTCCTACTTCAGCAGCTTCACTAAACCCGATCACAGCGCCGCTCCGCCCGCGTCGCCTCGCCTGGAAACCTCCTCGTTCTCTCTCGGGAATTACTTGAACTACTCGAAGCCGAGCGTCCAAGCCTTCGTGGGAAACTACATCAGCCCGCTGGTGCCGCGCTTCAGAACGGAGCCCAGGAGAGTGTCGACGGAGGCGGATAAACCTGCTGCTGATGGGGAGCGCACAGAAGCGCCCGAGAGCAAAGATCCGAGCGCTGCGGAGGAGAGGGCCAGACGCCTGCAGCTCCAGAGAGAGAAGGTGCCGCTCGTATAATAGAGTCTTGACCTCTGACCTCTACCGTTCAGCCTCACGAGTCGCTGGTTTGTGTGTTTCAGATCGTGGCGCGGGTGAGCGTGGACAACCGGACGCGGGCTCTGGTTCAGGCGCTTCAGCGGGCATCAGACGTGCGGCTCTGCGTCCGGCGGGTGGAGGAGCTCAGTCTCCATCTGCTGGAGTTCCCGGAGACACGCTCCGTGGCCGTCAAGGTCAGTGCTGCCGTCCAGAGAGGAAACGCTACATGTTAGATCAGCTTAGCTTGTGATCATGTCCGGGATCAGTTATGGATGTTTATGAAGGAGCGGCGGTGGGTTTGTGCCATCTGCTGGTGCAGAGGAAGAATAAAAACTCTTTATTAAAGACATCATGAGTCGAAACTGACATATTAAAATCATTATTTTGAAATTCAAAAGTTGAAATTGACATAAAAATTTAAATTATGAAAAGTCATCTTGAATATCATAATTATAACAAGTCAAAATATAAGTTCTAAAATTGACACAGTTCATAAATCATAATTATGAGATCAAAAGGTTGAAATACTAAATAATTACATTATTATGAGAAGTTGAAACTCACACAAACATTGACATTTTGACATACCAAGTCATAATTTTGACTTTTAAATTATGACAAAAATAATTTACAAAACATAATTTGGGTTTGTCATATAAATTATGGCATATAAAGTCATAATTATGACATCAGAAAGTTGAAATTATGACACAAAATTTAAATTGTTACATACAAAGTCATAATTATGAGATCAGAAAGTTGAAATTATGACAAAATTTAAAATATTACATACAAAGATATAATTATGAGATCCAAAAATGAATATTATTACACAAAATTTAAATTATTACTTAAGTCATAATTATGGGATCAAAAAATGAATATTATTACACTAAATTTAAATTATTACTTACAAAGTCATATTTATGAGATCAGAAAGTTGAAATTATGACACAAAATTTAAATTATTACATACAAAGACATAATTATGGGATAAAAAAAATGAATATTACACAAAATTTAAATTATTACTTACAAAGTCATAATTATTATATCAAAAATGAATATTATTACACAAAATTTAAATTATTACTTACAAAGACATAATTATGAGATCAGAAAATGAATATTATTACACAAAATTTAAATTATTTACAAAGACATAATTATGAGATCAGAAAATGAATATTATTACTTACAAAGACATAATTATGAGATCAAAAAATTACTATTACGCAAAATTTAAATTACTTACAATGTCATAATTATGAGATCAGAATGTTGAAATTATGACAATTTAAATTATTACATAGTCATAATTATGAGATCAGAAAATTAATATCACACAAAATTTAAAATATTACATACAAAGTCAATTATGAGATCAGAAAGTTGAAATTATTACACAAAATTTTAATTATTACATACTAGTGAAAATTTACGAAACATAATTTGGATTTTTCATATCAATTATGCCATAGAAAGTCAAAATTATGACATACTAAGTCAATTACATACAAAGACATAATTATGAGATCAGAAAATGAATATTAATACATACAAAGACATAATTATAAGATCAGAATGTTGAAATATGACAATTTAAATTATTACAAAGTCATAATTATGAGATCAAAAAATGAATATTATTACACAAAATTTAAATTATTACTTACAAAGTCATAATTATGAGATCAGAAAGTTGAAATTATGACACAAAATTTAAATTATTACATACAAAGACATAATTATGAGATCAGAAAATGAATATTACACAAAATTAAAATTATTACTTACAAAGTCATAATTATTATATCAAAAAATGAATATTATTACACAAAATTTAAATTATTACTTACAAAGACATAATTATGAGATCAGAAAATGAATATTATTACACAAAATTTAAATTATTTACAAAGTCATAATTATGATAATTATGATCAGAAAATGAATATTATTACACAAAATTTAAATTATTTACAAAGACATAATTATGAGATCAGAAAATGAATATTATTACTTACAAAGACATAATTATGAGATCAAAAAATTACTATTACGCAAAATTTAAATTACTTACAATGTCATAATTATGAGATCAGAATGTTGAAATTATGACAATTTAAATTATTACATAGTCATAATTATGAGATCAGAAAATTAATATCACACAAAATTTAAAATATTACATACAAAGTCAATTATGAGATCAGAAAGTTGAAATTATTACACAAAATTTTAATTATTACATACTAGTGAAAATTTACGAAACATAATTTGGATTTTTCATATCAATTATGCCATAGAAAGTCAAAATTATGACATACTAAGTCAGTTACATACAAAGACATAATTATGAGATCAGAAAATGAATATTAATACATACAAAGACATAATTATAAGATCAGAATGTTGAAATTATGACAATTTAAATTATTACAAAGTCATAATTATGAGATCAAAAAATGAATATTATTACACAAAATTTAAATTATTACTTACAAAGACATAATTATGAGATCAGAAAATTAATATCACACAAAATTTAAAATATTACATACAAAGTCAATTATGAGATCAGAAAGTTGAAATTATTACACAATTTTAATTATTACATACTAGTCAAAATTTACGAAACATCATTTGGATTTTTCATATCAATTATGCCATAGAAAGTCAAAATTATGACATACTAAGTCAATTATGAGAAATTATGACACAAAATGTAAATCTTGTATTTTGTATTAAATACAAAATAATTTGAACCTTATCTCATAATTATAAAATGCTAAATCTTAATCGTGAGAAGTTGAAACTACAATAACATTGACATTTTGACAGACCCAGTCATCATCATTTTGACTTAAAAAATAATTTACAAAACATAATTAGAATTTTTCATATCAGTTATGGCAAAGAAATGATGACAGTTTTCTTATGTTGAGGAATTCTGCATAAATGAGTAAATGTGATCACATGTTCAGGAGCGTCTGTGTGCTTCAGGAGCAGGTGATCCCGCGTCTGCTGCGTCTGCGTCAGGCGGCCGACGAGTCTCTGCGGGCCGCGGTCCGGCAGGCTCTGGCTCTGGTGGGCTTCATCGATCCCGTGAAGAACCGCGGCGTCCGGATCCTGTCCATCGACGGAGGGGGAACCAGGTGATCCGGCCGCTCCCGGACCGTGTGCCGATGCCGTGAACGCCGCTGACTGTGTCCGTGTGTGTTTCAGGGGTCTGCTGGCTCTCCAGACGCTGCGCCGCCTACAGGAGCTGTCGGGGAAACCCGTCCACCTGATGTTCGACTACATCTGTGGCGTCAGCACAGGTCAGCCTGACGTGAGTGTAGCGCCTCGAGATGACCAGCGGAGGCGCTGTTGACTCATCTGTGTGTGTGTTCAGGTGCCATACTGGGCTTCATGCTGGGCGTTTTACACATGCCGCTGAAGGAGTGCGAGGATCTCTACAGGACGCTGAGCTCCGACGTCTTCAAGCAGAACGTGATCGTGGGAACCGTGAAGATGAGCTGGAGCCACGCCTTCTACGACAGCCAGATCTGGGAGAAAGTGCTCAAGTGAGTCCCAGAATCCTCTGTTAGTGTCTCGCTCAGACGCCTGTCGCTCAAAGCCCTTTCTGCCTCTGAACAGGGAGAAGATGGGCTCGGACCTCCTGATCCAGACGGCGCGTATCCCAGACTGCCCCAAGGTACGAGGATCCTTCAGTCCTGACTCTGTGTGTGTTAGTTACAGTGATCATGTGACGTCTCTCCACCAGGTGGCGGCCGTGAGCACGGTGGTGAACCGCGGTCCTCCGGTGAAGGCCTTCGTCTTCAGGAACTACACGCTGCCGGTCGGGGTGCGCTCGCATTACCGCGGCGGCTGCCGGCACAAGCTGTGGGAGGCCATCCGAGCGTCCTCTGCGGCTCCGGGATACTTCCAGGAGTTCGCTCTGGGAGACGACCTGCACCAGGTTTGAGCTCCACACTAACGTTCATCCAGAAACACACAGTCAGCACCAGCCGTCTGGAGCCGCATCACATGATCACGAGTCAGCAGAGATGGGAATGAAGCGCTTCCTTTCATGCGACTGTCGTTAGTCAGTGAATGATTCGTTAGAGTGATTCGTGAACAGGAGTCATGTGTTGGTGTAATATAAAGCCGTTCTGTCGTTTGTGCGGCTCAGACTCGAAGCGTTTCCTCCGTCTCTGCAGATTCAGCACTAATTACTCTGATCAGGGAGATTATCTGATGAGATCTCGTTAACATGACATCATTCACATCCGCTCTCTTCCGCACTGTTAGTTATGGACTATTACAGTTTATTCATGTTTTGAACAAGCTTTTGTTTTTATCATTTTAGTTTATTTTTCAGTCTGTTTCCAGTTAACTTTATTCCAGCAGCATGTGTAATTTTAGTTCAGTTCAGTCTAATGTTTGTATTTCGGTTCAGCACGTTCAGTGTCAGTGATGGTGACGCGTCCAGCCGCACACGGGCTGGTGTTTGCTCTCCGTCAGTCTCTGATCTGAACGCGTTTATGACCGCAGCAGGACTCGACCGGCGCTAATATCTAAAGTTATTTCTGTCAGAGATTCCCCCTGTAATGCAGTATAAATCACACACCCATGTGACACTGAATCTCACGTCGCCTCATTTCAGATTTCATTCATGTCTGAAACAGACGTCTGGACACATCACATGCCAGAGGAAAGAGATTTTTATATATTTATACACTGATTTATTGTGTATTTCCCTCATAAAATGCATTGAACACACATGGATTATTATTATTATTATTATTATTAAAAACTCATTTAATTTAAGGTGCACCAGTAATTTCTGTATTGATTTGTTTCATTTTTATAGTTTTGAATACTAAAATAAAAATATTAGTTTGAATAATGATTATTATTATTATTATTATTATTATTATTAAATATAGTAATATAGCTTTATAGGAATATGGTATAATATATTTGATTTTTTTTTTAAAAATTAAAAATTAAATAATATTACAAATCATTGTTATCATTAAATACTATTTTTCAGTAGCAATTTTTGTTTTATGGATTTGTTTAATTTTTTGATTTTACAATATAACATTTTTTTGAATAATATTATCATTATATCAATATGTCTAAGATAGATAGGTAGGTTTGTTTAGTAATTAATTTTTATAATAAGTATTTATATTATAATAGATATACATTTTATAAATTTTTTTAATAGAATTTTTTTAGTGAAAAATATTATTTTATCACAATATTATGTCTGTGAGGATGGATGTATAGATCATTTTTATAATAAATATATATATATATTTTTAAAACAAAATAAAGTTTAAATTAAGTTTGAATAATAATACTAAATTTATATTTCAGTAGTAATTTCTTAATTCGTTTAATTTTTATTTTTTAATAATAAATGAATTCTGTGGTCATATTAAATGTGGAAAAACCCTGTTTTCCTCCTCTGGTGTGGTGTGACTCCTGTGGCTCCTGTGGCGGTGTGAGAGGGGATTGTGGGTAGGCAGGCGTCACCGCAGCACAACGCTGCTCTTGTTCGTTCAGTGTTTCCTCAGATGAGTCCGTGTGTTGATGAAGTGTTTCAGTGGGTTTCTGGAAAAGACACAAAAACCTGCTTAGTTTCTATTTGGATCTTTTATTTTGAAGTGCATGAGTGAGTCTTCTGTCGTCATGTGACCGAGTCTCAGATGAGCGTTTGAGATCCTCACATCTGCGTCTTTATGAGAGGAAATTAAAGAAGTAATTGACGATTAACGGCAGACCCACGGCTCTGCTACTGAAAACCTCAGAGATTCTGCCAAACATCAGAAGAGAATGAGTGAAGAACCAGTTTGTGTTTGAATCCAGTCAGAGCGACAGTGTCCGTGTGTCTCGAGGTCACCACGCCTCATTACCTCAATTACGCCTCCGTGACCTCTGACCTCTGGACTCACAGGCTTCAGATCAGCTGATAAAGAATGTGAGAGAAACGGAGACTTTGATGAAACTGGTACAAGTCTTGATATCTTCAGTCGTTTCTTGATGTTTGACAGAAACACTGAGGAGGAACATCACTTCCTGCAGCGTGTGTCTGCAGACCGAAGCGTTCAATGATCCGCTTTATAATTAGGACTGATATAAACTGAACCCTGAGAGACCAACTCTAATGAACAGAGCGATCTGTCCTTCGTCAGACACATCGTTCGGATGGACTCGTTATTTTGATGATGAAATCAGTCAGATGTTCTGAAGATGTCAATAGATGAATCTGTATCGCTCTTCACACGTTTATTTATCAGAATGGCCCTCTGTATCGCTTGACCTTTGACTCTGCTGTGTTTGCTGCTTGAGAGAGAGTGACATTAGCAGGCCGCGTGACCTTTGACCTGCCGAACACTGACGGCTTCAGCTGCAGTTTTGACTTTTAGCCTGAAGTGGAAGATCTGTGAAGAGTTCAGTGTTAGATGAGTATAATATAGAGACTCATTCATCTCTCTCTCTCTCTGTATCTGTCGTTGTGGCTGATCTGGGGTCAGTTTTTACTCGTGGTCATCAGTGATGGGACGTGATACTCTGACGTTTCTCTGAGTCAAAATCAATATTCAGTGGCAATTTTCTATTGGTTAATATAAATTTCTCCGCCCACATGGTCTTGATTACATCAGCAGGAAAGGAGGAGTCATTTAACGATTTTTAATAATGTAAATCAGATTTAGGAGAATAATGATCGTTTATGAAGAGGATGTGATTGAC